>NW_027457148.1:0-137747 GCF_040206685.1 Ascaphus truei | reverse complement strand
TGGGTCCAACCGCTTCCACAGGAACAGCAGCAGCCGCTGTGTCCCTATCTATCTAAATGGTACTAACGTGACAGGAACCCTAACCTAGGGCCTGTCCCTGTAGTACAGCAACCTGTAGTGGCTTGGGGAACTCCTATGGGCCTGCAGGGGTTATGGCCTGTCCCACTCCCCTAACTACCCAAGTCCCTTCAGCCTCACTACTTTCTAACTAGTCCCAGCGCCTACAGCAGCAAGCTGTAGCTCACTGGAGGCTGCAGCCAACGTGCTGCGCAACAAGGTGCCTGCCTGTCAGACCTCACAGCACTGCCCGCTGTGACTCTGACAAGGCAGCACTCTATGCTAAGGGCAGCGTCCCTATCTTGGGCCTCCCTCAGCACTTACCTACTAAACTAGTGGGGAGTTGGGGCCTACCTGGGGTGTACTGCTGCGACACACTTTATTCGAGCAAATACCCGGTATGTACCTGGCAGATACCTGGAATGCGCCGCTCCTCACCTCTGACAAGCCCCGTTGCATTTGCCTTCCCAGCCTGGGTTCATGCCTGGCTGATGGGCGGCTGATCTGTTAAATGATAATAATTAGGATTTAATAGGCTGCAATGCTTCGCGTGTCTACCAGATGGCATAAATTCATGAATTGTAATGCAGTATATATATATGTACTGTGCAGTATTGCAGCCAGCAGGAATAAAATGCTTCAATCCCTGCCTGGAAAATAACTCAATGCACTCGGGCAGAAAACAGTCACAAACCTCAATACACCCGGGTATACCCGAATTCGTGGGACTAGCCGAGCTCGAATAAAGTGTGTCGCCAGTGTAGGTACCTATATGGGGCAGGAGCTGCACTCGCTCCCCGCACCCTTCCTTCCCTACAGCTCCCTGACTCCAACTCTCGGTAACCTTCCTTTCCCAGCTCCCACTAATGTAAGTGGCAGGGTCCCTAACCTGAGGGCTGCCCCTGGCAACACTCATCTTACTGGGGAGCTGAGCTATCTCGGGCCCTGGGGGTGCTGGCCTAGTACAGGGAGTCCCTCTCTCCTGTACCCTACCTCCTTCCCTGGGCTGCTCCGGTCTCTGACTGACTAGTGTGCTCTTTTGCCCGCGAAATGTATCCACTTGCTCTCCTGGCAGTCCTGCAGCCCTATTGGCTCCTATGAAGCACCTGATGTGCTTGGCCCTAAGCCTCATGGGAATTGTAGTCCCGTGGAGGCTGTACTTACATTGGGGCCGCGTGCGCGCCCTCCCTCTGCCTATACTAACCCCTAATGGCCGCCACAACCTCTCACTAACTATCCCTACTCTCACGCGACTATCCTGCGCCTTCCCTGCCCTCACGCAACTGCTCCCTGGCGCTAGGGTTCTCCTTGCGCATGCACGAGCTATCGGGGCCGCCTGGGACCTACTGCGCATGCGCGAACCGGCGCAACATGGCGGCGCGCTCTCCACCCGGCTCAGAGAGCGCCGGGATCTCCGTGACGCAGCGTGCGGCCTTGGCAACCAGCCGCACGCATCCCCGGCAACCCCCGAGCCGGGGCCTGACCGCCTTCACCTTGGCGATCGCCGCGCGGGGCCGACAGTGTACTTGGCGGCGCCCGCGATCGGATACCAGGTGAGGGGGGAGACCTGGCTACACATATATATATATATATACACACACAGTGGCGTAACTACTTGTCACGGGGACGCGCTTAATAACACATTTATATTTCGTGGGTCCTGATTGAGCAGAACAGGTTGAGCAAAATAAACTGAGATTTATTCCCTTGATAGGCAAACACACGACAACTGCAGAATACACTTAATAATTACACTCACGGGTAGAGAAACAGAGGATAATGTCCAGAAAGGTGCCAAAGCACCAGAAGATTGTCCTTTAAAATTTAGTCCATTTGCAAATTGCCAAATACATAGCCCCAGTCCAATCCTTCTGTGAATGTGCAAAGTCCTTTCTGGTTCTCTGGGATTTGCTGGATACCCCGGGCTAACGAAATCCTGAAGCAGGGCAAGTTTCCTTGTTGCGATGTTTTTAACCCCTTGCGTTCTGGAATCGTAGCCGCTGTACTTAGGTCTTATCCACTTGAAGAAATCAGGTTACAGCAACAACACAGGAATGAGGGGTACAGGCCTTTTTAAGGATAAGGGCCTGTGGGGTTTACATTAGCCTCATCCCATTGGCAACGAATTATCTTGATCCTATCAGAACCTGCCATGTCACAGGGGCAAATCCTACAGCCAGCTCAGGTAACTCTGAGCATGCTCAGTGAGCAGCTTGGTAGCACTGCTAAGTAAAAAGGGCCCACTCATTTCTGGGACGCAATGTCTGAAGTTTGGGTCCCGAGGTGTGAAATATCCAGGAGGAGTAACAGGATCTGCTACTCAGAAACATCCTGATTAAGTGACACTTTACGAATCTGGGGTCTTTCATCCCAACAGGGGGCTCCTGTATGCATAACATTTGTTCCTACTGCTTCACAAAGGCAGGCAGACAAAAAAATAGCATCTGGCCGGTACATTTTAAAACAGTAACAGAAAGGCACTTCACTGCAGGTAGAGATTAGCCTGCAAAATGGGGACAGCCATGCATATAGAATTAACCCCTTCATCCCCAACGCGAAATAGGGGTAACCAGCTGAGCCCACTGCCTTTATTAATGCGCTGATTACCCCCATTTTCGCCACACTACTGTGCCGCTAAACCACGCAATGTGGTGGCGGGGAACGGGAGCACAGGGGTCGCTAATGGCTGGCGCTGGAAGTTGTACCCAAGATCGGGCTCAAGTGCTGTGCCGGCTACTGCTTCTCTGTGCTCTCTGCTTGCTGCAGGGGTGGGACCTTCCCCCCTTCTAACTCGCCTTGCAGGTGAAATAGTGTGCGACTTTTATGTGTTTGTGTGTGTGTGTTGTGATTGTGTGTGTTGTGATTAGAGTTGCCAGTTGGCTTCTCCGAAAATACTGGACTCAATGGTGAAAGGTGCGTCAGGTCGCTATGTCCAGGGAGGAAAATACCGGACACGTACATGTCCAGTATTACAGTAACTCTCATTTTTTACTGGACAGAGTATCCAAATACTGGACAGTCCGGTTCAATACCGGACACCTGGCAACCCTAGTTGTGATTGGGTGTTGTGATTGAGTGTGTGTGTGGGGGGAGGGGAAGGAAGTGTGTGTGTATGTGGGGGGGGGGGGGGAGAGTGTGTATGTGGGGGGGGAGTGTGTGTGGGGGGGGTGGAGTGTGTGTGTGTGTGTGTGTGTGTGTGTGTGTATGTGGGGGGGGAGTGTGTATATGGGGGGAGAGAGTGTTTGTGGGGGGGGGGTGGAGTGTGTGTGTGGGGAGGGTTGGAGTGTGTGTGGTGGAGGGGAAGAATTGAATGAGTGTGTGTGTGGGGGGGGGGGAGGAATGAGTGTGTGTGGGGGAGGGACTGAGAGTATGTGTCTGGTGGGGAATTGAGGGGGAGAGGAGAGGGAGAGTGAATGAGTGGGGGAGAGAGGGAGGAAGAATAAAATAGGGAGTGAGACATATTGGGGGGGTGAGAGGGTGACAATCAAGGGAGTGCATGCGAGAATGAGAGGGATGAGTATGAGAGGGGGGACAGTGAGGATCAGAGGGGGGCTGTGAGTTGCTGAGTTGAAGGTGAGTGAGAGTGGGGTTGCTCACAAAGCCGCTCACATGGGGACCTACATTTATTATGTGCAGTTTGATTGAGTCCCTTTCAAGATTTTTGTAGGGGGCCCAAATACATATTACAAAACAGGGAACACACGTTACAATATTCAAACCAGTTAATGCTGAAAAGACAAACTTACATTTATACACTATGAAGCTCTTCGTACAAATCTTACATCCATAAATGTTCACACACAAAAACAACTTCACAAACTGGGTCTAAAATAACATTTCTGTCAGTTTTGCTGTTTGTAACATTATTTGATATATTTGCATATCCTTCTGTCAAATTGACATTAACCCTTTCGTGCCAGAGCAAGGCATTGCAGACACCCCTCTGGCACTGAGTTATTAAAATCCTGGCACCTGGCTTTCTTTTCTTGGCTTAGCTTTGGGATATGAGAGGTTTATCACCTGCTTAATAAGGTGAATGAGACGCTTGTGCAGCGTCCCTGGCAAACACAGTCAGCTGGGTGGAGTAGGAGGAAGAAGTGGAAAAGAAGAACACACCGAGCCAGCCAGACACAGGTCTCAGGCACCTACGTAGCCGACCAGGCACCCTGTGTACTGAGCTCCTCATCCAGCCCCTGCTTGGAATAACATCCAGCTATGGTGTTCACTGACAACTGTGAGTATCTCTGCTGATTTCTATACAGAGGGAGGGGTTCACAGGGGTCAGAAAAATGTACTGCCAAGGGAAGGACGAAGAATGGACGTGGAGAAGGAGCGGCTCAGTGAGTAAAGACACTGACTGGCACTGAGATTGCTGCAGGGGAGCCTGGTTCAACTCCCAGTGTCAGGTCCTTGTGACCTTGCGCAAGTCACTTGATCTCCCTGTGCCTCTGGCACCAAAAACATCGATTGTAAGCTCTACGGGGCAGGGATCTGTGCCTGCAAAATGTCTCTGTAAAGCGCTACGTACAATTAGCAGCGCTATACAAGAACATATTATTATTATTATTATTATTAAGAGGAGGCAGGTCTGCAGAATTTAGGGAAAGACAATTACACACACATATATATATATAATTGTTCCTCATATATATATATATATATATTACAAATAGAAATTATGGGGATTTAGAAGGAAATATTTGTTGAACTTCAGATCAGTTAAATGTTTTTTGTAAGGACAAAAACGAATTGAATTAAACACAAAAGAGGTTCAGCAAGGAAAGGCACCAGATACATAGATCTATAATAAATAAACGTGTGTGTTTATATATGAGTGGTGGGTGGGTTGGTAGAAGGACTGATAGTCAAATATTTCAACTTATTTCTTGACATTTACAAGGAAAGAGAAAAACACAAAACAACACAAAACAAAAAAAACAACTCAAACAGGGAAAAGAAAGCTGTGTTTTTTTGCCCTACCTCATCAAATTCTACTGGGCATGTTTTTCTGTCTCCTGGTAAATATTACTAATTTGTATGCTATATATTATATGTTGTATTTGTAAAATATATATTACTTATTTCTAAGCAGCTGTCTCCCCAAGCAGCAATGTTGAGAGAGCATACGTTAAATATTAAGCCATCATACAGATATCCACTTATATTTACCATGATCAATATATATTGTATCAGCATTTACTGTAAAGTGTATTGATTTTTGGGACTTTTAACCACCACACTGCCAGAGAGATGAAAGTGTTAAATACAGCGCTGTGTACATATGTGTGTGTTTGTATGTACAGCTCAGCCCCGTTATAGCGCGGTCCTCGGGAGCCACCCGATCCGACCACGCTACAAATGGGGTCACGCTAATTAAATTAAATAAATACATTTTAAAAATTAAAAAATGGCCGCCGCGCCCGGGGTTCCGTGTCTACAGAGGGGGGAGAGTTGGGATCGCACTGTGCTGCACTGCTCCTCCCTCTCCCTCCTCCCTCCTCCCTCTCCCTCTCCCTCCTCCCTCTCCCTCCTTCCTCTCCCTCCTCCCTCTCCCTCTCCCTCCTCCCTCTCCCCCCTCCCCAGCAGGCAGTGCTTGGAGAGTGTGAGACTCAGGGCTGCAGCCTCCTCTCCATGCCAATTTTACTCACATGTCCACTGATCACCCGCACAGCAGCTTCTCCTGCTCTCACTGGCAAACTTTTCAGGGACGCCGGGGGAGCCTGCCCTGTCTAGGGAGAGAGGTGTGTGTGTGTGTGTGTGTGTGTGTGTCTCTGTCTGTCTGTGTGTGTGTTCTCTTGTTCCTGATAGCTTCTCCTGCTCTACACCACAGACATTCTATCCTACTGTGTGAAAGAGTGATTTAGGAGATAGCAGCTGACACCAGAGATGGGGGGGGGGGGAGTGTGTGAGTGTGTGCAGTGTCCTGTGTGTGTGCAGTGTCCTGTGAGTGTTTGCAGGGTGTGTGCAGTGAGTGTGTGCAGTGTCCTGTAAGTGTATGCAGTGTGCAGTGAGTGTGTGTAGTGTGCAGTGAGTGTGTGTAGTGTGCAGTGAGTGTGTGCTGTGTGTGCAGTGTCCTGTGAGTGTGTGCAGTGTCGTGTGTGCAGTGTGTGTGTGTTGTGAGTGTGCAGTGTCCTGTGAGTGTGTGCAATGTGCAGTGAGTGTGTGCAGTGTCCTGTGAGTGTGTGCAGTGAGTGTATGCAGTGTGCAGTGAGTGTATGCAGTGTGCTGTGTGTGTGCAGTGTATGCAGTGTGCAGTGTGCAGTGTGCAGTGTGCAATGTGCAATGTGCAATGTGCAATGTGCAATGTGCAAAAAATATGTAAAAAAAAATAGATTTTTTTTTAAAATTCGGAGTCCATGCTCAAACCGCGTTATAAGCAGATTTGCGTTATAGCGGATTGCGCTATAATGGGGTTGAGCTATATATATATATATATATATATATATATATATATATATATATATATATAATCAGTTCACAAGTAAGTAAAATAAATCCTCATATCTATATCCACAGATATGAAACATGAACGTTATTTCAACCACTATAAACTCTGGGAATAAGTCCCAATCTATGAAAAACAATGCGTTGAGCTGGACTAAACGTAGGTTTTACGAAAAAACGAACAAGCCGGATACCCTTCTTGCCAACAAATTTAGGAATAAGACACCAAATTACCATATCCAATCTATTCGCATGCAGGGGTGGGATCTTATCTCGAATCCTAGGTGAATTGTGGAGGAATTCAAATCCTACTATGAATCGCTCTACGATGGAGGTAAGGTCGTACACAATCAAAAAACGAGGGACAATCTAAGAGAATTTTTAAAAGAGGCACAACTGCCAGCATTGAGCAGGGAGGAGAGGGAGGCGTTACAAAAAGACTTCTCTTTAGAAGAACTAGCGGAGGTTATAAAGTCACTCAAACCAGCCAAGGCACCAGGTCCAGATGGCTTCTCAAACTTATACTATAAAAAATATCTGAAAATTCTAGCCCCATATCTGTTAAAACTATTCAATTTGATCCTGTTAGGGGCCTCATTGCCCGCACAAATGCTTCAGGCATCTATCTCCCTGATTCATAAACCTGGAAAGGACCCGGCAGACTGTAAGAGCTACCGGCCCATTTCTCTGATCAATACCTACATAAACATTTTCTCCAAACTCATAGCTAACAGAGTGGGTAACGTCCTCCCCAGGTTGATTCATCCAGATCAGGTAGGGTTCATCGGAGGAAGGCAAGCAGCGGGCAATACCAGACGAATAATAGATTGATTGATTTGGCCCAAAAAATAAATATTCCGTTGATGGTATTAAGTCTGGATGCGGAAAAAGCCTTTGATAGGATTGACTGGCCCTATTTGAAAGAGACGCTGAAAGTATTTGGCTTTGAAGGACGCCTCATGGGAGCCATCCTGGCACTGTACGAAGGGCCGACGGCAAGGGTGAGACATCAGGGCTTCCCATCAGAGCAATTTCAAATCCGTAGTGGCACGAGGCAGGGCACTCTCTTGATGAAACAGAGGTCATAATAATCATTTAAATCATTGACTCCAAAAAACAACAATATGTGGATTTGTCCAAAAGAGATATTTAACAGTAATACATTCCATACACCATAAATGATACAATAAGAGCATTTAGTTGACATTCCCATCATTAACTGTTACAAAAAATAAACCATAAACTCAGATACCATATAAAGTGTGTTATTTATACATATACCATATTTAATAGCTCAAGTACAGTAAAAGGATCAAACTCATTTGAGAAATCCAATTTATAAAGATTTTTATCCTTTAACTTATACAATCTCAAGTAATGACAATAATGCATGTCTCATATTGAATTAATAATGAGATTAATAAGTCCCTACAGGTGTCAAAGTCAAGTTATTCACAGGACCATTTACAGCCCACTGAGAGAGGAGATTCATGTCAAAAAATGATTGATATTCCACTCTATATTGATCCCATCTGGAAATCTAGTTTTTAACATGAAAATCCAATAGGATTCTCTACAATCCAAGATTTTAACCATATCGCCTCCTCTCTCCTTTTTGAAGATTTTTTCTACACCAATAAAAGAAAAATTATTGATGCCCCCCTCTCTACACTCTGTAAAGTGCTTAGATACAGGATGCTCCAAATCCTTTTTCCAAATGAGTCTGCAGTGCTCCTGCATCCGGATTTTCAGCGCCCTCATTGTCCTACCAACATATCTTTTCCCACAGCCACAATTAATGAGATAAATAACAAAAGAAGTATTGCAATTAATAAATCTATAGATGTTATAACGTTTATGTGGACTATGGGAAAAGACATGATTGGATGGTTTCATAAATTTACACATATTGCAATGATTACATCTAAAGGATCCCCTGGTTAAAAAGCGATCAGGATCACCAACAGGAGTGGAAATAACACTTGGAGAAATGAATGTGGCTAATGTTTTCGCTCTTCTTCTTCACGGAGTATGGGATCCATCCGCAATAATTCCCAATGCCTGTTGATGATCCTATTCACCTGACCACTTGACTTATTGTATTGAGAAATGAACAAGGGGCAAATTTTACCACTCTTGGTCCCCATATTAGAGTTCAAAAAGTTTTTCCCTTGACCGCCATCCCTCACCCTGGATTTTTTCAAGGGGAGCAAAGTTTTTCTGTCAATTTCCATTACCTCTTGTAATGTGGATTGGAGGGTCTCCCGATCATAGCCTCTTTCTACAAATCTATTTGTCAGTTCCTCAGACTGAGTGACGAAATCGCTAATAGTAGAGCAATTTCTCCTCAGCCTGAGGTACTGACCCTTTGGAATACCTGTAATCACTGATCTGGGGTGACAACTGTCCGCTCTCAAAAAAGAGTTCCTAGAATTTAATTTTTTAGAAACATCAGATTGTATTTTAAGAGTCAAGAGGAGGGGTTTCCGACTATGACGATTCCTGATGAAACTCCTTTGGAAGATCCCAGTGAACCCATGCCTGATATAGCTAATCCTCCCCCCCCCTTTTTGAGTCTCTGGAATCTTTTCGTGATCACTGTACGGATTTGGAAGATCTTCTTGAACAGGGTAACACTATGGATGATTTGCAAACCCATACATTTGGGGACTGGGGGTCTAAACTTAAGGAGAAATCAGTTTTTTATCCTACTTTTGTCAAAGGCCCTTATCTCACTATGTTTGAGAATTTGGTTGTTCTCGACCTTAGATTACGAGCTCAGGGCTTTTCCTTTTCTCACTTGGGTTATGACAATCTTAGTAAGGAGGAGCGTGTGGCCATCAAAACGCTGCAGGATAATCCCATGTTAGTCATTAAGAATGCCGACAAAGGGGGTGCTGTGGTGGTTCAGAGTAGGACTGATTACTTTAAGGAAGCCTTCCGCCAACTTGGGAATGTATCCTCCTACTCTGAGCTACCACGGGACCCTACAGATGATTTTTTGAAGGAGCTTCTTGAGCTGGTTGATCTGGGGTCAGCAACACACGTATTGAATAAGGATGAAATGGGCTTCATAGTCAATCCCCATCCGGTGATCCCCATATATCACCATCTCCCAAAGATCCATAAGACTTTGGTCGACCCTCCTGGTTGGCCAATAGTCTCTAGTATTGGATCTTTGGGAGATGGTTTGTCCCGTTATGTCAATTCTTATTTACAGCCTTTCGTTAGGGCCTTTCCGTCCTTCATTCTGGATTCAGGGGACTTACTAACACAACTACAGGATATTACATGGGATCAAGATTTTTTGTGGGTAACTATGGATGTGGTCTCCCTGTATTCGATCATACAACACGATCTGGGCGTGACGGCTGTCCGTCATTTTATAGAATGTCCAGGTAGCTCCATTCTTATGACTACATTTATTACGGAATCTATACTTTTTCTTCTCACGCACAATTATTTTCTTTTTGAGCACCAATTTTATTTACAACTTCGGGGGACGGCAATGGGGACGAGTTTCGCCCCCTCCTATGCCAATCTTTTTATGGGGTGGTGGGAGAATAACTTTATCTATAGTAGCACGAATATTTATAGACACAATATTATTTTTTATAAACGATTTATAGATGATCTGATTATTATTTGGCACGGGAGCACGGACACGTTACAAGCATTTTTTGATTATGTAAATGATAATACTTTAGATATTCACTTCACTACCAATCACAATGCACATCATATTAGCTACCTGGACATCCTATTTTATATAGACATGAATCTTAAAATACAATCTGATGTTTATAAAAAATTAAATTCTAGGAACTCTTTTTTGAGAGCGGACAGCTGTCACCCCAGATCAGTGATTACAGGTATTCCAAAGGGTCAGTACCTCAGGCTGAGGAGAAATTGCTCTACTATTAGCGATTTCGTCACTCAGTCTGAGGAACTGACAAATAGATTTGTAGAAAGAGGCTATGATCGGGAGACCCTCCAATCCACATTACAAGAGGTAATGGAAATTGACAGAAAAACTTTGCTCCCCTTGAAAAAATCCAGGGTGAGGGATGGCGGTCAAGGGAAGAACTTTTTGAACTCTAATATGGGGACCAAGAGTGGTAAAATTTGCCCCTTGTTCATTTCTCAATACAATAAGTCAAGTGGTCGGGTGAATAGGATCATCAACAGGCATTGGGAATTATTGCGGATGGATCCCATACTCCGTGAATACACCGAGAGAGGATCAAAATGTGTATACAGAAGAGCGAAAACATTAGCCACATTCATTTCTCCAAGTGTTATTTCCACTCCTGTTGGTGATCCTGATCGCTTTTTAACCAGGGGATCCTTTAGATGTAATCATTGCAATATGTGTAAATTTATGAAACCATCCAATCATGTCCTTTCCCATAGTCCACATAAACGTTATAACATCTATAGTTTTATTAATTGCAATACTTCTTTTGTTATTTATCTCATTAATTGTGGCTGTGGGAAAAGATATGTTGGTAGGACAATGAGGGCACTTAAAATCCGGATGCAGGAGCACTGCAGACTCATTTGGAAAAAGGATTTGGAGCATCCTGTATCTAAGCACTTTACAGAGTGTGGAGAGGGGGGCATCAATAATTTTTCTTTTATTGGTGTAGAAAGAATCTTCAGAAAGGAGAGAGGAGGCGATATGGTTAAAATCTTGGATTGTAGAGAATACTATTGGATTTTCATGTTAAAAACTAGATTTCCAGATGGGATCAATATAGAGTGGAATATCAATCATTTTTTGACATGAATCTCCTCTCTCAGTGGGCTGTAAATGGCCCTGTGAATAACTTGACTTTGACACCTGTAGGGACTTATTAATCTCATTATTAATTCAATATGAGACATGCATTATTGTCATTACTTGAGATTGTATAAGTTAAAGGATAAAAATCTTTATAAATTGGATTTCTCAAATGAGTTTGATCCTTTTACTCTACTTGAGCTATTAAATATGGTATATGTATAAATAACACACTTTATATGGTATCTGAGTTTATTGTTTATTTTTTGTAACAGTTAATGATGGGAATGTCAACTAAATGCTCTTATTGAATCATTTATGGTGTATGGAATGTATTACTGTTAAATATCTCTTTTGGACAAATCCACATATTGTTGTTTTTTGGAGTCAATGATTTAAATGATTATTATGACCTCTGTTTCATCAAGAGAGTGCACATATGTTTTTATACTGGTATAGGAATATACTTTTTAAATTGCTTTTTTAGCTAGATAACTGTTTAAATATCTGTATCTTTATACATTTTGTTACTGACTGCCTAATACTAGCTCTCCATCTGTTTTTGCATTATTAAATTATGTTTTTTTCTGGGCACAAGTATTTGACTCTGTGATTGTTGCCTCCACAGTTTGCCTAAGGCGTCATGCGGATGTGCGCGTGCATAGTGACAACACTGGAGCTTATGCTGCTGTTTATATCATCCACGCATTTGTGTATAGTAAGGACGGGGTGAATGGAATTTCATCTCTAACGTTGCTCGTCTGCGCATGCGCGGACCGACAGGACGGAGGAGTGTCTCTTATCGCAGGGCTGGGCTTGTCATAGTGTCCAGATGGGCGCAACCCCCTGGGTCTGTGGATTAGCTTGTGTATGTGGTAGTGGCTCCTCTTGGACCTAGTCGTGTGGCGCATGCGCTAGACGAGCAATGTGTATTGGTTAACTTGGATTCCTGTCGTCATTGGTTTGGCGCCAAAAACGGCAGTCAGCTGTATTTAAATGTCTTGTATATCGTGTATGGCACTTCTTGATAAAGTGCCCTAGCACGAAACGCGTAGAAGGGTTGCAGCCCTCTATTTTATGGCTTCTCATTAAAGGATTTCATTTTGCCAGACCTGCTATCCTCACTTATTGCTGTGCGCTGCACACACTTTGCACTATGGTTAGGATACCGCTGCAGGCCATCTCAAGCTCCTTGAAGGTATGGGAGGTGACCAAATGTACCTGTTCTCTCACAACAATAAACTCATTGATGACACCTCTAATGGGTAACTTTGCTCCAGGCTTGAATAGTTCTAATTTCTCAAGGTGGATTCAGTTAGGTTATTTGCGACTGAAAGATCTGGAGGGTAGAAAACATATCAAAACATTCGATCACATCAAAGAGGAAAAAGAAATGCCAAATGCAGAATTCTTTAGATACCTCCAGATCAGGGCATTTTATAATAAAGCCCCAATTCGGCCTGCCAGAACAAACTTTGAGCAGCTGTGTTCTAGAGGAACGGACACAAGTGGACTAACTTCTAGAATGTACAGGGAAGTGATCTGCCCTGAGACAGGGGACAAACCCAGACTTAGCTATATGAGACAGTGGGAAGCAGACCTGGGGGAGACATTAGAGGACGAAGATTGGGACAGGATCCTGCAGGCAGCAGCTAAAAGCTCTATCTGTACCACGTTAAAGGAGAACACATACAAAGTCCTGATGCATTGGTACCATACCCCAAATAATTGTCTAAATTTGTCAGAGGATACTCCCGCTCTGTCCCAAGCAGTGCGGGGAAAGAGCTGACTTGCATCACATGCTGTGGTCTTGCACGAGGGTGGACCCCGATTTGGGCAGAAATCAGAGCTTGGCTTCAACGGATGCTCGGCGTGGAGATCTCCCTGGACCCGTGGCTGTTCTTGTTGGGCAGACGGGTTCGGGGACTGTCGAACGCAACTCATAAATTGATAGCACATTTGTTAACCGCCACCAGGTGCGAGATCGCAGCATTGTGGAAGCTAACGGATTTACCAATTATACCCAAAATCAGGAACAGGATTTGGCATGTGTGCCGGATGGAGCAGTTAACGAGTATGGTTAACGATTCCGGCCCTAATTTTCTAAAAGTTTGATCGCCTTGGTTGGCCCAGACAGACATCCCAATTTTGCAATGATAGTCAGAAATGCGTTCTCCGGTAACCAACTGGGTCCACGACCACATAGAGACTGTACGGTCAGGGAGACAGGGGAGACGGGGAGAGAATAACTCCACGCGGAGCAGAGCCATGCACTTACAGATTTACAAACAGTAGGAGGCTGTTTGCAGATGAAGAAAAGAGAAATGCATCCGCCCACCTGCCCGGTCAACTCCAGGTACCACGTAGTTTCGTCCCCCCGTCAGTCCTGTCTGTCATGTTTGTCACGTTCGTCGTATTGGTATTTGACCATATTCATCATAAGGTGCATACGCTGTAGCCCATGGATTGTGTTACTATGTTTGTAATGTATCACCCAATAAAATCAAAGTTATAAAAAAAAAAATGTGTGCCGTTTATATATATAAAAAAAATCAGTTCTGTAGTATTGGGTAATACTAATTACTATTACTAATATTTTTGGGTTTTAATTCAAACTCTTAATGTCATTTTAATGAGCTTTAAAACATCCTTTTTATTTCTACAGCAAGATTTAAAGTGGCAGTCCAAGCTGCTGTTTTTTTATTCTTCTCTTTAATAAGCGCATAAATACAATCCACACAATGATAAGTAATTAGCTAAATTGCCGATCAATCCGTTCTCCTGTGATCGATTTGGTAAAGATTTGGCTCGGGCGTTCAGTAAATGGCTGTCAGTGCAGCAGAAGAGGATCAAAGATACAATGATCTGTGGGGAAGATCATGTGACCAGGCAGTCACTAGATACAATTGGTGCACTGCTAGAGAGAGGGGGCAGGGCTCAAAAAGGGGTGTGTCTGGGCATGTTTCAGAAGAGATGGGGTGTGACTATAAATGGTTGCTATAAAAACAAAAAATGCTTGTTACATTATAATACATTAAAAATGTAATTCAGGGTTGTTAAAAAAAATGCTACAAGTATTTTCTCATAGTACAGAACTGATTTATTAAAAAAACAAACACATGTAGGATATTGTTTGGTCTGCAGATTTAACACACTTCCTAGAAGTGCAAGATATTTGCAACACTTTCCTCTTTGTGATATTTTTTGCCAATGTTCCTAGTAGTTTGAGCTGCAAACTGTAACAATAGATGTTGTTAACTTAGTATGTATGTCTTTATATAGTGCCATTAATGTACATAGCGCTTCACAGCAGTAATACAGGTGACAATCAGATAAATAACAAATAATAAAAATAACACATAATGGGAATAAGTGCTTCAAACATAAAAGTAACATTTAGGAAAAGGAGTCCCTGCTGCGCAGAGCTTACAATCTAATTGGTAGGTAGAACATACAGAGACAGTAGAAGGGCGTTCTGGTAAGTGCGTCTGCAATGGGCCAAGCTTTTTGTATGCGGTCTATAGTATCAGCCACGGAGTTACTCACATGCTTCTTTAAGCAGATGTGTTAGAATGTGGGTCTTAAAGGTGGAGAGAGAGGGTGCTAGTCGGGTATTGAGGGGAAGGCATTCCAGAGGTGAGGGGCAGTCAGTGAGGAAGATTTAGAGTGTAAGGCTGCGGCCAGGGTGGCCGTGCATGCACTCATTCGTGGCGGCGCAAGCAAGCGGCAAATTCAAATGTGCTTGCTTGGCAAGCAGCTAAGCGCCGCACTTGCTCACGTTGGCCACACACATTGCCGCAATGAGTTTCATCGCAGCCAGCGTGAGCTCGCCCGTCCGCTCAGTGGCACCCTGGCCGCAGCCTAATCTATATATATACATTTGAAAAGTGTTTGATTGTTAGTAGATGTGGGGATTCTAATTGGTCCCTCGGTCCGCCCGCCCTCCCATGGCTCTCATTGGCCGGTGTGTCTGCCTCCCCCCCCCAACACGGCTATCATTGCCCAGTCATACTAACCCCCAGTGAGCCACCGCCGAGACACCCTCCCGCACGGACCCGGCGCACAGTTACCCGCCCGCCACAGGCCCTGGCTAGCAGCAGTTTTGGATGTCCCTCTCCTCTCCTGTACATTTAAGGTAAGGCCCCAAAGGGGGTCAATTCCTGGTGACTCCCCCCTCCCGTATTGCCGCGCTGTTTCTGTTGGCGGCAAAGGGGGAGGCTGGATTCAGGGAGGAGAGGGACTCCGTGGTGTGGTCCGGCCGCCCTCATCTGCTGCCAGAGTGCAGCATGGACTGATCGTCAGACGGCCAGGAGGGGTGCTGGGACTCCTGTTCCCGCGCTCCCTCCCGCGCGGCGCCGCTTCACGCCCACACCGCTGGCGGAGCAAGCGGCGGGGGTAGGGCTCCAGGGGAAGAGTGTACACGGGAGGAGCGGGGGTTCCAGCACGGGAGGCGGCCGCGCGGGTCTCCAGCGTCGCGCTGCCTCCCGCGTCACGCTGCCTCCCGCCCCCCCCACCGAGGGCTGCAAGCGGCGACGCCAGGAGGAGAGTGCGCTCAGTAGGAGCTTGGGGGGTAACAGCACAGGAGGCGGCTCCGCCTCCTCGGGATCAGGGTGCCAGGAGGAGAGTGTTATGCTGCCCCCTCCCTCCTCCCCCACCCACTGCCTCCCCTCCACCCACTGCCTCCCTCACCCCTCCCCACCCACTGCCTCCCTCACCCCCCACCCACTCCCTCCTTCACCCCCCACCCACTGCCTCCCTCACCCCCCCACCCACTGCCTCCCTCACCCCTTCCCACCCACTGCCTCCCTTACACCCCCCCACCCACTGCCTCCCTCACCCCCCCACCCACTGCCTCCCTCACCCCCCCAACTCACTGCCTCCCTCACCCACCCCCCCACTGCCTCCCTCACCCCACCCCCCCACTGCCTCCCTCACCCCACCCACTGCCTCCCTTACCCCCCCCCCCCCCCATCCACTGCCTCTTCTTTGTAATATTGCAGAGGGGAAAACGACAGGTTTTAGCTACCTTTTCAATGTGAGAGAATGTGAAAGAGGAGTCGAGTGTGACCCCTAAGCAGCGTGCTTGGGCTACTGGGTGTATGATTGTACTTCCAACAGTAATGTGGAAGGAGATAGTAGGGACATGTTTGGGAAGGAAATATGAGGAGCTCCGTTTTTGACATGTTAAGTTTAAGTCGGCGCAGGGCCATCCAGGATGATATAGCCGGGAGACATTTAGAAACGTTGGTCTGTACAGCAGGTGAAAGGTCAGGGGTTGAAAAGTAAATGTGTGTGTCCTCAGCATAGAAATGATATTTGAACCCACGAGATGTGATTAGGTCACCTAGAGAGTGTGTGAAGAGAGAAGAGGTCTCAGGACAGAACCTTGGGGTACCCCCAAAGAGAGATCGATGGAGGAGGAGTAGGTGTTGGCAAAAGAGCCACTGAAAGTACGATGGGAGGGGTAAGAGGAGATCCAAGGATAGAGCTTTGTTATGAATACCAAGAGTATGGAGAATGTGAAGTAATTAGTAGTATAATACATTGTAGTCGCTGAGTTACACTGACTGAAGGATTGATTGAAACCGAAAGGCAGCTATTTAGTGAAAAGAAAAAACAGTCTCCAGGGCACTCCTAAGCCAAACAGGATCCCAACTGAATGAATAATAAACGCTGGTCACAAGGATCACAATTTAACACATTCATATAAGTATAATATATATCCAGTCTTACATTTTATTGCATCCATTTTGTTGACCAATTATACAATATAAAATGTATGTAAGTGTATATGTATACATGCACACGTACAAATGTAATATAAAGAAAATAATTCATAACAAATCTAAAGTATAAACTTATTTGTCTATGCAGCATATTTAAACTCAACAAATATTAACTGTATGCAAAAAACACATACACACACACACACACACACACACATGACATTCCACATGAGACGTTAGAATGATATTTCTCACAAAATTGAAAAACATTAATTTGGAAACAGCGTTATGTAAAACAAAATTATAGAATAGTTGCAACATCCAATTCTTCTTTGAAACCTTCCACGGATAAATCATCTTGACTGCTGAATTACTCAATACACCTTAAAAGAATCCTCACCCAACCCCATAAGAACCAGTCAGACAAGTCTGTGTTATTGGTTGTAAACGGCAACCGCATTTTATTATTACCTACATTTTAACATATGCGAGCCACTGGCTTCAAGGCAAGAGGGCATGTATCAACATAACCTAAAGACTAGCGAAACCCGAGCTGCAAATCTAAAGGCGTTGTGCTACCTTCCCAAGGCCATATATGAGACAGTAGGGGAACCCCTGCTGCAGCCTAAGTGAGATGATACTGTGAACGGTGCTTAGGGTATAAACTGTAGTGAATATCGGAGAAAAAGGACCCAATGTAGCACTCGAGTTCACATTCTGGGGATAAGTGATTGACTTAAAAACATAATCTTTATTAAACAACATATATAAAATATTGGTCCAACGACATACTGAGGGTGAGTTGATCCTAAATATAGGAAGCCATATTGGCTCAGGATCAAAATAATAAATATGTGCCAGACGGTTTTAATAAACCACTGGTACTGTTGCAACACAGTACTCCTAATGCGAACCTGTGTTGTAGGTGATTGTAACAGGGGTGTCCGGGTAAGTACTGGGATTGCAGGTCACAGTGTCATAATGAATCTGTATTAGATGTAACCCAACTGATAAACATAAAAACAAATATACTATGTGTATCAGTGTTGGTATTGCTGAATCAGCTGCGCTTCTCTATGGTAGTATGCGTGCCCCTATCAGTGACACATGACCTGAGGTAACCCTCTGGATACTATACTCCTGGGGTGTATAGAGCTATGTAAACCAGCGTGGCTATAGTCAGGGAATAATGTCCTGACTAAGGTTGTGGCAGTGGGTCAGTATCCCAGTGTTGGAGACACTGATAGTAGGGGCAGGTAAATATCTTTAAAAACAGAGAGCTGCGTTATAGTAGAAGCTGAGGTATACCTCAGAGATGTACAGCAGCACACTAGCACGTCAGAGCAGCTGTGGTGTACTGCAGGAGAGGTAACTCAGTACTTTAATACCGGAACATTATCCCTTAAATCACCTTAAAGAGGCTAACAGTGACCGTCGGGGCACTTATAGCCTATGTGAAACTGCACTCGCAGACTACCGCATTAACTCGCGGTCACAAGGATACATGCGGAGGCAGTCCTGATCTGCGCGTGCATGTGTGTATAGAGAGCCGACGCGCGCGTTTCGCGAGGGGCACTCACACACACCCCTTTCTCTCTCCCTCCCCCCATATCCCTATATTCTCGTTCTCCCCACCCCTACATTCTCATTCCACCCTTCCCGGTCTCACTCTCCCCCATTCTCTCTCTCCCCCAATTCTCTCTCTCTCTCCCCCATTCGCTCTCTCTCCCATTCTCTCTCTCCCCCCATTCTCTCTCTCTCCCATTCTCTCTCCCTCCCCTCATTCTCATTCTCTCTCCCATTCTCTCCCCCCACATTCTCTCTCTCTCTCCCCCATTCGCTCTCTCTCCCATTCTCTCTCCCTCCTCTCATTCTCATTCTCTCTCCCATTCTCTCCCCCTACATTCTCTCGCTCTCTCCCAATTCTCTCTCCCCCATTCGCTCTCCCTCTCCCCTCCCTCTCTCCCTCTCATTCTGTGTCTCTCCTCCATTTCCTCTGTCTCTCTCCCTCCCCCATTCTCTGTCTCTCTCCCCATTATTTGTCTCTCTCTCCCCATTATTTGTCTCTCTCCTCATTCTTTGTCTCTCTCTCTCCCCCATTCTTTGTCTATCTCTCCCCCCCCCATTCTCTGTGTCTCTCCTCCATTTTCTGTTTCTCTCCCCCCCATTCTCTGTCTGTCTCTCTCTCACCTCCATTCTCTGTCTCTCTCACCCATTCTCTGTGTCTTCACCCATTTTCTCTCTCTCCCCCCCATTCTCTCTCCCCACATTCTCTCGCTCTCTCCCCACATTCTCTCGCTCTCTCTTCTCCCATTCTCTCCCTCCCTCTCCTTTCCCCCATTCTCTGTCTCTCCTCCATTTTCTGTCTCTCCCCCCCCCATTCTGTGTCTCTCTCTATCCCCCATTCTTTGTCTCTCTCTCTCACCCCGCCCCCATTCTCTCTCTCCCCCATTCTCTGTCTCTCTCTCTCCCCTCCCCATTCTCTCTCTCCTCCCTCATTCTCTCTATCTCCCGTCCATGCTCTCTCTTCCCCATTCTCTCTCTCTCCCCCCCCCATTCTGTCTCCCCTCCCTTCCCCCCATTCTCTCTCTCTCTCCCATTCTCTCTCCCCCCCATTCTCTTTCTCTGCCATTCTCTCTCTCCCCCCATTCTTGGCTCTCTCACCCCCTCCCCCCCATTCTCGGCTCTCTCACCCCCTACCCCCCATTCTCTCTCTCTACCCTCCATGCTCTCACCCCCATTCTCTGTCTCTCTCCCCCCACCCCCTATTCTCGTCTCTCTCTCCATTCTCTGTCTGTCTCTTTCTCCCCCACCCCTTTCTGTGTGTCTCTCTCTCCCCTATTTTCTGTCTGTCTCTCTCTCTCTCTCCCCCACCCAATTCTGTGTCTCTCTCTATCCACCATTCTTTGTCTCTCTCCCCCCCCCCATTCTGTCTCTCTCTCCCCTCCATTCTCTGTCTCTCTCTTCCCTCCATTCTGTCTCCTCTCCCCTCCATTCTGTCTCTCTCCCCCCCTTCTCTGTCTCTCCCCTCCATTCTCTGTCTCTCTCCGCCATTCTCTGTGTCTCCCCCCCATTCTGTCTCTCCCCCCATTCTTTGTCTCCCTCCCCCCTACTCTGTGCCCCTCTTCCCATGCTGTGCCTCTCTCCCCACACTGTCTCTCCCCACGCTGGGCCTGTGCCTCTCTCTGTGTCTCTCCCCATGCTGTGCCTGTGCCTCTCTCTGTGTCTCTCCCCATGCGGTGCCTGTGCCTTTCTGTGTCTCTCCCCATGCTGTGCCTGTGCCTCTCTCTGTCTCTCCCCATGCTGTGCCTGTGCCTCTCTCTGTGTCTCTCCCCATGCTGTGTCTCAACCCCATGCTGTGCCTGTGTTCTCTCTGGTTCTCTCCCCATGCTGTGCCTGTGTGTGTCTCTCTCTCTGTGTCTCTCCCCATGCTGTGCCTGTGCCTCTCTCTGTTTCTCCCCATGCTGTGTCTCTCCCCATGCTGTGCCTGTGTCTCTCTCTGTGTCTCTCTCCATGCTGTGCCTCTGTCTCTATCTGTGTCTCTCTCCATGCTGTGCCTGTGCCTCTCTCTGTGTCTCTCCCCATGCTGTGCCTGTGCCTCTCTCTGTGTCTCTCCCCATGCTGTGCCTGTGTCTCTCCCCATGCTGTGCCTGTGCCTCTCTCTCTGTCTCTCCCCATGCTGTGCCGGTGTTATCTCTGTGTCTCTCGCCATGCTGTGCCTGTGCCTCTCTCTGTGTCTCTCCCCATGCTGTGCCTGTGCCTCTCTCTGTGTCTCTCCCCATGCTGTGCCTGTATCTCTCTCTGTGTCTCTCCCCATGCTGTGCCTGTGCCTCTCTTTGTGTCTCTCCCCATGCTGTGCCTGTGCCTCTCTGTGTCTCTCCCCATGCTGTGCCTGTGCCTCTCTGTGTGCCTCTCTGTGTCTCTCCCCATGCTGTGCCTGTGTTCTCTCTGTGTCTCTCTCCATGCTGTGCCTGTGCCTCTCTCTCTGTCTCTCCCCATGCTGTGCCTGTGCCTCTCTCTGTGCCTCTCCCCATGCTGTGCCTGTGCCTCTCTCTGTGCCTCTCCCCATGCTGTGCCTGTGCCTCTCTGTGTCTCTCCCCATGCTGTGCCTCTCTGTGTGTCTCTCTCCATGCTGTGCCTGTATCTCTCTCTGTATCTCTCCCCATGCTGTGCCTGTGTCTCTCCCCATGCTGTGCCTGTGTTCTCTCTCTGTGTCTCTCCCCATGCTGTGCCTGTGTCTCTCCCCATGCTGTGCCTGTGTTCTCTCTGTGTCTCTCCCCATGCTGTGCCTGTGCCTCTCTGTGTCTCTCCCCATGCTGTGCCTCTCTGTGTGTCTCTCTCCATGCTGTGCCTGTATCTCTCTCTGTATCTCTCCCCATGCTGTGCCTGTGTCTCTCCCCATGCTGTGCCTGTGCCTCTCTCTGTGTCTCTCCCCATGCTGTGCCCGTGTCTCTCTTTGTGTCTCTCCCCATGCTGTGCCTGTGTGTGCCTCTCTCTCTGTGTCTCTCCCCATGCTGTGCCTGTGCCCCTCTGTGTCTCTCCCCATGCTGTGCCTGTGCCTCTCTCTGTGTCTCTCCCCATGCTGTGCCTGTGTGTCTCTCTCTGTCTCTCCCCATGCTGTGCCTGTGCCTCTCTCTGTGTCTCTCCCCATGCTGTGCCTGTGCCTCTCTCTGTGTCTCTCCCCATGCTGTGCCTGTGTCTCTCTCTGTGTCTCTCCCCATGCGGTGCCTGTGTCTCTCTGTGTCTCTCCCCATGCTGTGCCTGTGTTCTCTCTGTGTCTCTCCCCATGCTGTGTCTGTGCCTCTCTCTGTGTCTCTCCCCATGCTGTGCCTGTGCCTCTCTCTGTGTCTCTCCCCATGCTGTGCCTGTGCCTCTCTCTGTGTCTCTCCCCATGCTGTGCCTGTGCCTCTCTCTGTGTCTCTCCCCATGCTGTGCCTGTGTCTCTCTCTGTGTCTCTCCCCATGCTGTGCCTGTGCCTCTCTCTGTGTCTCTCCCCATGCTGTGCCTGTGCCTCTCTCTGTGTCTCTCCCCATGCTGTGCCTGTGCCTCTCTCTGTGTCTCTCCCCATGCTGTGCCTGTGTCTCTCTCTGTGTCTCTCCCCATGCTGTGCCTGTGTCTCTCTCTGTGTCTCTCCCCATGCTGTGCCTGTGTCTCTCCCCATGCTGTGCCTGTGCCTCTCTCTGTGTCTCTCCCCATGCTGTGCCTGTGTTCTCTCTGTGTCTCTCCCCATGCTGTGCCTGTGTCTCTCTCTGTGTCTCTCCCCATGCTGTGCCTGTGTCTCTCTCTGTGTCTCTCCCCATGCTGTGCCTCTCTCTGTGTCTCTCCCCACGCTGGGCCTGTGCCTCTCTGTGTCTCTCCCCATGCTGTGCCTGTGTCTCTCTCTGTGTCTCTCCCCATGCTGTGCCTGTGCCTCTCTCTGTGTCTCTCCCCATGCTGTGCCTGTGCCTCTCTCTGTGTCTCTCCCCATGCTGTGCCTGTGCCTCTCTGTGTCTCTCCCCATGCTGTGCCTGTGCCTCTCTCTGTATCTCTCCCCATGCTGTGCCTGTGCCTCTCTGTGTGTCTCTCCCATGCTGTGCCTGTGTCTCTCCCCATGCTGTGCCTGTGTTCTCTCTCTGTGTCTCTCCCCATGCTGTGCCTGTGCCTCTCTCTGTGTCTCTCCCCATGCTGTGCCCGTGT
Source organism: Ascaphus truei (assembly GCF_040206685.1). Lineage (NCBI taxonomy): Eukaryota > Metazoa > Chordata > Amphibia > Anura > Ascaphidae > Ascaphus > Ascaphus truei. The sequence goes on along the minus strand of NW_027457148.1, from coordinate 115,061 downwards.
CTCTCTCTGTGTCTCTCCCCATGCTGTGCCTGTGTGTCTCTGTGTGTCTCTCCCCATGCTGTGCCTGTGTTCTCTCTCTGTCTCTCCCCATGCTGTGCCTGTGTTCTCTCTCTGTCTCTCCCCATGCTGTGCCTGTGTGTCTCTCCCCATGCTGTGCCTGTGTGTCTCTGTGTGTCTCTCTCCATGCTGTGCCTGTGCCTCTCTCTATGTCTCTCCCCATGCTGTGCCTGTGCCTCTCTCTGTGTCTCTCCCCATGCTGTGCCTGTGTCTCTCTCTGTGTCTCTCCCCATGCTGTGCCTGTGTTCTCTCTGTGTCTCTCCCCATGCTGTGCCTGTGTGTCTCTGTGTGTCTCTCTCCATGCTGTGCCTGTGCCTCTCTCTGTGTCTCTCCCCATACTGTGCCTGTGTTCTCTCTGTGTCTCTCCCCATGCTGTGCCTGTGCCTCTCTGTGTCTCTCCCCATGCTGTGCCTGTGTCTCTCTCTGTGTCTCTCCCCATGCTGTGCCTGTGCCTCTCTCTGTGTCTCTCCCCATGCTGTGCCCGTGTCTCTCTCTGTGTCTCTCCCCATGCTGTGCCTGTGTTCTCTCTCTGTATCTCTCCCCATGCTGTGCCTGTGCCTCTCTCTGTATCTCTCCCCATGCTGTGCCTGTGCCTCTCTGTGTGTCTCTCCCCATGCTGTGCCTGTGTCTCTCCCCATGCTGTGCCTGTGTTCTCTCTCTGTGTCTCTCCCCATGCTGTGCCTGTGCCTCTCTCTGTGTCTCTCCCCATGCTGTGCCCGTGTCTCTCTCTGTGTCTCTCCCCATGCTGTGCCTGTGTGTCTCTGTGTGTCTCTCCCCATGCTGTGCCTGTGTTCTCTCTCTGTCTCTCCCCATGCTGTGCCTGTGTGTCTCTCCCCATGCTGTGCCTGTGTGTCTCTGTGTGTCTCTCTCCATGCTGTGCCTGTGCCTCTCTCTGTGTCTCTCCCCATGCTGTGCCTGTGTTCTCTCTGTGTCTCTCCCCATGCTGTGCCTGTGTCTCTCTCTGTGTCTCTCCCCATGCTGTGCCTGTGTTCTCTCTGTGTCTCTCCCCATGCTGTGCCTGTGTTCTCTCTCTGTCTCTCCCCATGCTGTGCCTGTGTGTCTCTCCCCATGCTGTGCCTGTGTGTCTCTGTGTGTCTCTCTCCATGCTGTGCCTGTGCCTCTCTCTGTGTCTCTCCCCATACTGTGCCTGTGTTCTCTCTGTGTCTCTCCCCATGCTGTGCCTGTGTGTCTCTCCCCATGCTGTGCCTGTGTTCTCTCTGTGTCTCTCCCCATGCTGTGCCTGTGCCTCTCTCTGTGTCTCTCCCCATGCTGTGCCTGTGCCTCTCTCTGTGTCTCTCCCCATGCTTTGCCTGTGCCTCTCTCTGTGTCTCTCCCCATGCTGTGCCTGTGCCTCTCCCCATGCTGTGCCTGTGCCTCTCTCTGTGTCTCTCCCCATGCTGTGCCTGTTCCTCTCTCTGTGTCTCTCCCCATGCGGTGCCTGTGTCTCTCTCTGTGTCTCTCCCCATGCTGTGCCGGTGTCTCTCTCTGTGTCTCTCCCCTTGCGGTGCCTGTGCCTCTCTCTGTGTCTCTCCCCATGCTGTGCCTGTGTGTCTCTCCCCATGCTGTGTCTGTGTCTCTCTCTCCCTCACCCCATGCAGTGCCTGTGCCTCTCTCTGTGTCTCTCCCCATGCTGTGCCAGTGCCTCTCCCCATGCTGTGCCTGTGCCTCTCTGTGTCTCTCCCCATGCTGTGCCTGTGTCTCTCTCTGTGTCTCTCCCCATGCTGTGCCTGTGCCTCTCTCTGTGTCTCTCCCCATGCTGTGCCTGTGTCTCTCTCTGTGTCTCTCCCCATGCTGTGCCTGTGTCTCTCCCCATGCTGTGACTGTCTCTCCCCATGCTGTGCCTGTGCCTCTCTCTGTGTCTCTCCCCATGCTGTGCCTGTGTTCTCTCTGTGTCTCTCCCCATGCTGTGCCTGTGTCTCTCTCTGTGTATCTCCCCATGCTGTGCCTGTGCCTCTCTCTGTGTCTCTCCCCATGCTGTGCCCGTGTCTCTCTTTGTGTCTCTCCCTATGCTGTGCCTGTGTTCTCTCTCTGTATCTCTCCCCATGCTGTGCCTGTGCCTCTCTGTGTGTCTCTCCCCATGCTGTGCCTGTGTCTCTCCTCGTGCTGTGCCTGTGCCTCTCTCTGTCTCTCCCCATGCTGTGCCTGTGTTCTCTCTCTGTCTCTCCCCATGCTGTGCCTGTGTATCTCTGTGTGTCTCTCTCCATGCTGTGCCTGTGCCTCTCTCTGTGTCTCTCCCCATGCTGTGCCTGTGTTCTCTCTGTGTCTCTCCCCATGCTGTGCCTGTGTGTCTCTCCCCATGCTGTGCCTGTGTTCTCTCTGTGTCTCTCCCCATGTGTGCCTGTGCCTCTCTCTGTGTCTCTCCCCATGCTGTGCCTGTGCCTCTCTCTGTGTCTCTCCCCATGCTGTGCCTGTGCCTCTCTGTCTCTCCCCATGCTGTGCCTGTGTCTCTCTCTGTGTCTCTCCCCATGCTGTGCCTGTGCCTCTCTCTGTGTCTCTCCCCATGCTGTGCCTGTGCCTCTCTGTGTCTCTCCCCATGCTGTGCCTGTGTCTCTCTGTGTCTCTCCCCATGCTGTGCCTGTGTCTCTCTCTGTGTCTCTCCCCATGCTGTGCCTGTGCCTCTCTCAGTGTCTCTCCCCATACTGTGCCTCTCTGTGTCTCTCCCCATGCTGTGCCTGTGTCTCTCTCTGTGTCTCTCCCCATGCTGTGCCTGTGCCTCTCTCTGTGTCTCTCCCCATGCTGTGCCTGTGCCTCTCTCTGTGTCTCTCCCCATGCTGTGCCCGTGTCTCTCTCTGTGTCTCTCCCCATGCTGTGCCTGTGCCTCTCTCTGTGTCTCTCCCCATGCTGTGCCTGTGTTCTCTCTGTGTCTCTCCCCATGCTGTGCCTGTGCCTCTCTCTGTGTCTCTCCCCATGCTGTGCCTGTGCCTCTCTCTGTGTCTCTCCCCATGCTGTGCCAGTGTTCTCTCTGTGTCTCTCCCCATGCTGTGCCTGTGCCTCTCTCTGTGTCTCTCCCCATGCTGTGCCTGTGTTCTCTCTGTGTCTCTCCCCATGCTGTGCCTGTGCCTCTCTCTGTGTCTCTCCCCATGCTGTGCCTGTGCCTCTCTCTGTGTCTCTCCCCATGCTGTGCCTGTGTTCTCTCTGTGTCTCTCCCCATGCTGTGCCTGTGCCTCTCTCTGTGTCTCTCCCCATGCTGTGCCTGTGCCTCTCTCTGTGTCTCTCCCCATGCTGTGCCTGTGTCTCTCTCTGTGTCTCTCCCCATGCGGTGCCTGTGTCTCTCTCTGTGTCTCTCCCCATGCTGTGCCAGTGTTCTCTCTGTGTCTCTCCCCATGCTGTGCCTGTGTCTCTCTCTGTGTCTCTCCCCATGCGGTGCCTGTGTCTCTCTGTGTCTCTCCCCATGCTGTGCCTGTGTTCTCTCTGTGTCTCTCCCTATGCTGTGCCTGTGCCTCTCTCTGTGTCTCTCCCCATGCTGTGCCTGTGCCTCTCTCTGTGTCTCTCCCCATGCTGTGCCTGTGTTCTCTCTGTGTCTCTCCCCATGCTGTGCCTGTGCCTCTCTCTGTGTCTCTCCCCATGCTGTGCCTGTGCCTCTCTCTGTGTCTCTCCCCATACTGTGCCTGTGTCTCTCTCTGTGTCTCTCCCCATGCGGTGCCTGTGTCTCTCTGTGTCTCTCCCCATGCTGTGCCTGTGTTCTCTCTGTGTCTCTCCCCATGCTGTGTCTGTGCCTCTCTCTGTGTCTCTCCCCATGCTGTGCCTGTGCCTCTCTCTGTGTCTCTCCCCATGCTGTGCCTGTGCCTCTCTCTGTGTCTCTCCCCATGCGGTGCCTGTGTCTCTCTGTGTCTCTCCCCATGCTGTGCCTGTGTTCTCTCTGTGTCTCTCCCCATGCTGTGTCTGTGCCTCTCTCTGTGTCTCTCCCCATGCTGTGCCTGTGCCTCTCTCTGTGTCTCTCCCCATGCTGTGCCTGTGCCTCTCTCTGTGTCTCTCCCCATGCTGTGCCTGTGTTCTCTCTGTGTCTCTCCCCATGCTGTGCCTGTGTCTCTCTCTGTGTCTCTCCCCATGCTGTGCCTGTGTCTCTCTCTGTGTCTCTCCCCATGCTGTGCCTGTGTCTCTCTCTGTGTCTCTCCCGATGCAGTGCCTCTCTCTGTGTCTCTCCCCACGCTGGGCTTGTGCCTCTCTGTGTCTCTCCCCATGCTGTGCCTGTGTCTCTCTCTGTGTCTCTCCCCATGCTGTGCCTGTGCCTCTCTCTGTGTCTCTCCCCATGCTGTGCCCGTGTCTCTCTCTGTGTCTCTCCCCATGCTGTGCCTGTGTTCTCTCTCTGTATCTCTCCCCATGCTGTGCCTGTGTCTCTCTCTGTATCTCTCCCCATGCTGTGCTTGTGCCTCTCTGTGTGTCTCTCCCCATGCTGTGCCTGTGTCTCTCCCCATGCTGTGCCTGTGTTCTCTCTCTGTGTCTCTCCCCATGCTGTGCCTGTGCCTCTCTCTGTGTCTCTCCCCATGCTGTGCCCGTGTCTCTCTCTGTGTCTCTCCCCATGCTGTGCCTGTGTGTCTCTGTGTGTCTCTCCCCATGCTGTGCCTGTGTTCTCTCTCTGTCTCTCCCCATGCTGTGCCTGTGTGTCTCTCCCCATGCTGTGCCTGTGTGTCTCTGTGTGTCTCTCTCCATGCTGTGCCTGTGCCTCTCTCTGTCTCTCCCCATGCTGTGCCTGTGCCTCTCTCTGTGTCTCTCCCCATGCTGTGCCTGTGTCTCTCTCTGTGTCTCTCCCCATGCTGTGCCTGTGTTCTCTCTGTGTCTCTCCCCATGCTGTGCCTGTGTGTCTCTGTGTGTCTCTCTCCATGCTGTGCCTGTGCCTCTCTCTGTGTCTCTCCCCATGCTGTGCTTGTGTTCTCTCTGTGTCTCTCCCCATGCTGTGCCTGTGCCTCTCTCTGTGTCTCTCCCCATGCTGTGCCTGTGCCTCTCTCTGTGTCTCTCCCCATACTGTGCCTGTGTCTCTCTCTGTGTCTCTCCCCATGCGGTGCCTGTGTCTCTCTGTGTCTCTCCCCATGCTGTGCCTGTGTTCTCTCTGTGTCTCTCCCCATGCTGTGTCTGTGCCTCTCTCTGTGTCTCTCCCCATGCTGTGCCTGTGCCTCTCTCTGTGTCTCTCCCCATGCTGTGCCTGTGCCTCTCTCTGTGTCTCTCCCCATGCTGTGCCTATGCCTCTCTCTGTGTCTCTCCCCATGCTGTGCCTGTGTCTCTCTCTGTGTCTCTCCCCATGCTGTGCCTGTGTCTCTCTCTGTGTCTCTCCCCATGCTGTGCCTGTGCCTCTCTCTGTGTCTCTCCCCATGCTGTGCCTGTGCCTCTCTCTGTGTCTCTCCCCATGCTGTGCCTGTGTCTCTCTCTGTGTCTCTCCCCATGCTGTGCCTGTGTCTCTCTCTGTGTCTCTCCCCATGCAGTGCCTCTCTCTGTGTCTCTCCCCACGCTGGGCCTGTGCCTCTCTGTGTCTCTCCCCATGCTGTGCCTGTGTCTCTCTCTGTGTCTCTCCCCATGCTGTGCCTGTGCCTCTCTCTGTGTCTCTCCCCATGCTGTGCCTGTGTCTCTCCCCATGCTGTGCCTGTGCCTCTCTCTGTGTCTCTCCCCATGCTGTGCCTGTGCCTCTCTGTGTCTCTCCCCATGCTGTGCCTGTGTCTCTCTCTGTGTCTCTCCCCATGCTGTGCCTGTGCCTCTCTCTGTGTCTCTCCCCATGCTGTGCCCGTGTCTCTCTCTGTGTCTCTCCCCATGCTGTGCCTGTGTTCTCTCTCTGTATCTCTCCCCATGCTGTGCCTGTGTCTCTCTCTGTATCTCTCCCCATGCTGTGCCTGTGCCTCTCTGTGTGTCTCTCCCCATGCTGTGCCTGTGTCTCTCCCCATGCTGTGCTTGTGTTCTCTCTCTGTGTCTCTCCCCATGCTGTGCCTGTGCCTCTCTCTGTGTCTCTCCCCATGCTGTGCCCGTGTCTCTCTCTGTGTCTCTCCCCGTGCTGTGCCTGTGTGTCTCTGTGTGTCTCTCCCCATGCTGTGCCTGTGTTCTCTCTCTGTCTCTCCCCATGCTGTGCCTGTGTGTCTCTCCCCATGCTGTGCCTGTGTGTCTCTGTGTGTCTCTCTCCATGCTGTGCCTGTGCCTCTCTCTGTGTCTCTCCCCATGCTGTGCCTGTGCCTCTCTCTGTGTCTCTCCCCATGCTGTGCCTGTGTCTCTCTCTGTGTCTCTCCCCATGCTGTGCCTGTGTTCTCTCTGTGTCTCTCCCCATGCTGTGCCTGTGTGTCTCTCTCCATGCTGTGCCTGTGCCTCTCTCTGTGTCTCTCCCCATACTGTGCCTGTGTTCTCTCTGTGTCTCTCCCCATGCTGTGCCTGTGCCTCTCTGTGTCTCTCCCCATGCTGTGCCTGTGTCTCTCTCTGTCTCTCCCCATGCTGTGCCTGTGCCTCTCTCTGTGTCTCTCCCCATGCTGTGCCCGTGTCTCTCTCTGTGTCTCTCCCCATGCTGTGCCTGTGTTCTCTCTCTGTATCTCTCCCCATGCTGTGCCTGTGCCTCTCTCTGTATCTCTCCCCATGCTGTGCCTGTGCCTCTCTGTGTGTCTCTCCCCATGCTGTGCCTGTGTCTCTCCCCATGCTGTGCCTGTGTTCTCTCTCTGTGTCTCTCCCCATGCTGTGCCTGTGTTCTCTCTCTGTATCTCTCCCCATGCTGTGCCTGTGCCTCTCTCTGTATCTCTCCCCATGCTGTGCCTGTGCCTCTCTGTGTGTCTCTCCCCATGCTGTGCCTGTGTCTCTCCCCATGCTGTGCCTGTGTTCTCTCTCTGTGTCTCTCCCCATGCTGTGCCTGTGCCTCTCTCTGTGTCTCTCCCCATGCTGTGCCCGTGTCTCTCTCTGTGTCTCTCCCCATGCTGTGCCTGTGTGTCTCTGTGTGTCTCTCCCCATGCTGTGCCTGTGTTCTCTCTCTGTCTCTCCCCATGCTGTGCCTGTGTGTCTCTCCCCATGCTGTGCCTGTGTGTCTCTGTGTGTCTCTCTCCATGCTGTGCCTGTGCCTCTCTCTGTGTCTCTCCCCATGCTGTGCCTGTGTTCTCTCTGTGTCTCTCCCCATGCTGTGCCTGTGTCTCTCTCTGTGTCTCTCCCCATGCTGTGCCTGTGTTCTCTCTGTGTCTCTCCCCATGCTGTGCCTGTGTTCTCTCTCTGTCTCTCCCCATGCTGTGCCTGTGTGTCTCTCCCCATGCTGTGCCTGTGTGTCTCTGTGTGTCTCTCTCCATGCTGTGCCTGTGCCTCTCTCTGTGTCTCTCCCCATACTGTGCCTGTGTTCTCTCTGTGTCTCTCCCCATGCTGTGCCTGTGTGTCTCTCCCCATGCTGTGCCTGTGTTCTCTCTGTGTCTCTCCCCATGCTGTGCCTGTGCCTCTCTCTGTGTCTCTCCCCATGCTGTGCCTGTGCCTCTCTCTGTGTCTCTCCCCATGCTTTGCCTGTGCCTCTCTCTGTGCCTCTCCCCATGCTGTGCCTGTGCCTCTCCCCATGCTGTGCCTGTGCCTCTCTCTGTGTCTCTCCCCATGCTGTGCCTGTTCCTCTCTCTGTGTCTCTCCCCATGCGGTGCCTGTGTCTCTCTCTGTGTCTCTCCCCATGCTGTGCCGGTGTCTCTCTCTGTGTCTCTCCCCTTGCGGTGCCTGTGCCTCTCTCTGTGTCTCTCCCCATGCTGTGCCTGTGTGTCTCTCCCCATGCTGTGTCTGTGTCTCTCTCTCCCTCACCCCATGCAGTGCCTGTGCCTCTCTCTGTGTCTCTCCCCATGCTGTGCCAGTGCCTCTCCCCATGCTGTGCCTGTGCCTCTCTGTGTCTCTCCCCATGCTGTGCCTGTGTCTCTCTCTGTGTCTCTCCCCATGCTGTGCCTGTGCCTCTCTCTGTGTCTCTCCCCATGCTGTGCCTGTGCCTCTCTCTGTGTCTCTCCCCATGCCGTGCCTGTGTCTCTCTCTGTGTCTCTCCCCATGCTGTGCCTGTGTCTCTCCCCATGCTGTGCCTGTCTCTCCCCATGCTGTGCCTGTGCCTCTCTCTGTGTCTCTCCCCATGCTGTGCCTGTGTTCTCTCTGTGTCTCTCCCCATGCTGTGCCTGTGTCTCTCTCTGTGTATCTCCCCATGCTGTGCCTGTGCCTCTCTCTGTGTCTCTCCCCTTGCTGTGCCCGTGTCTCTCTTTGTGTCTCTCCCTATGCTGTGCCTGTGTTCTCTCTCTGTATCTCTCCCCATGCTGTGCCTGTGCCTCTCTGTGTGTCTCTCCCCATGCTGTGCCTGTGTCTCTCCTCGTGCTGTGCCTGTGCCTCTCTCTGTCTCTCCCCATGCTGTGCCTGTGTTCTCTCTCTGTCTCTCCCCATGCTGTGCCTGTGTATCTCTGTGTGTCTCTCTCCATGCTGTGCCTGTGCCTCTCTCTGTGTCTCTCCCCATGCGGTGCCTGTGTTCTCTCTCTCCCTCACCCCATGCAGTGCCTGTGCCTCTCTCTGTGTCTCTCCCCATGCTGTGCCAGTGCCTCTCCCCATGCTGTGCCTGTGCCTCTCTGTGTCTCTCCCCATGCTGTGCCTGTGTCTCTCTCCCCATGCTGTGTCTGTGTCTCTCTCTCCCTCACCCCATGCAGTGCCTGTGCCTCTCTCTGTGTCTCTCCCCATGCTGTGCCAGTGCCTCTCCCCATGCTGTGCCTGTGCCTCTCTGTGTCTCTCCCCATGCTGTGCCTGTGTCTCTCTCTGTGTCTCTCCCCATGCTGTGCCTGTGCCTCTCTCTGTGTCTCTCCCCATGCTGTGCCTGTGCCTCTCTCTGTGTCTCTCCCCATGCTGTGCCTGTGTCTCTCTCTGTGTCTCTCCCCATGCTGTGCCTGTGTCTCTCCCCATGCTGTGCCTGTCTCTCCCCATGCTGTGCCTGTGCCTCTCTCTGTGTCTCTCCCCATGCTGTGCCTGTGTTCTCTCTGTGTCTCTCCCCATGCTGTGCCTGTGTCTCTCTCTGTGTATCTCCCCATGCTGTGCCTGTGCCTCTCTCTGTGTCTCTCCCCATGCTGTGCCCGTGTCTCTCTTTGTGTCTCTCCCTATGCTGTGCCTGTGTTCTCTCTCTGTATCTCTCCCCATGCTGTGCCTGTGCCTCTCTGTGTGTCTCTCCCCATGCTGTGCCTGTGTCTCTCCTCGTGCTGTGCCTGTGCCTCTCTCTGTCTCTCCCCATGCTGTGCCTGTGTTCTCTCTCTGTCTCTCCCCATGCTGTGCCTGTGTATCTCTGTGTGTCTCTCTCCATGCTGTGCCTGTGCCTCTCTCTGTGTCTCTCCCCATGCTGTGCCTGTGTTCTCTCTGTGTCTCTCCCCATGCTGTGCCTGTGTGTCTCTCCCCATGCTGTGCCTGTGTTCTCTCTGTGTCTCTCCCCATGTGTGCCTGTGCCTCTCTCTGTGTCTCTCCCCATGCTGTGCCTGTGCCTCTCTCTGTGTCTCTCCCCATGCTGTGCCTGTGCCTCTCTGTCTCTCCCCATGCTGTGCCTGTGTCTCTCTCTGTGTCTCTCCCCATGCTGTGCCTGTGCCTCTCTCTGTGTCTCTCCCCATGCTGTGCCTGTGCCTCTCTGTGTCTCTCCCCATGCTGTGCCTGTGTCTCTCTGTATCTCTCCCCATGCTGTGCCTGTGTCTCTCTCTGTGTCTCTCCCCATGCTGTGCCTGTGCCTCTCTCAGTGTCTCTCCCCATACTGTGCCTCTCTGTGTCTCTCCCCATGCTGTGCCTGTGTCTCTCTCTGTGTCTCTCCCCATGCTGTGCCTGTGCCTCTCTCTGTGTCTCTCCCCATGCTGTGCCTGTGCCTCTCTCTGTGTCTCTCCCCATGCTGTGCCTCTCTCTGTGTCTCTCCCCATGCTGTGCCCGTGTCTCTCTCTGTGTCTCTCCCCATGCTGTGCCTGTGCCTCTCTCTGTGTCTCTCCCCATGCTGTGCCTGTGTTCTCTCTGTGTCTCTCCCCATGCTGTGCCTGTGCCTCTCTCTGTGTCTCTCCCCATGCTGTGCCAGTGTTCTCTCTGTGTCTCTCCCCATGCTGTGCCTGTGCCTCTCTCTGTGTCTCTCCCCATGCTGTGCCTGTGTTCTCTCTGTGTCTCTCCCCATGCTGTGCCTGTGCCTCTCTCTGTGTCTCTCCCCATGCTGTGCCTGTGCCTCTCTCTGTGTCTCTCCCCATGCTGTGCCTGTGTTCTCTCTGTGTCTCTCCCCATGCTGTGCCTGTGCCTCTCTCTGTGTCTCTCCCCATGCTGTGCCTGTGCCTCTCTCTGTGTCTCTCCCCATGCTGTGCCTGTGTCTCTCTCTGTGTCTCTCCCCATGCGGTGCCTGTGTCTCTCTCTGTGTCTCTCCCCATGCTGTGCCAGTGTTCTCTCTGTGTCTCTCCCCATGCTGTGCCTGTGTCTCTCTCTGTGTCTCTCCCCATGCGGTGCCTGTGTCTCTCTGTGTCTCTCCCCATGCTGTGCCTGTGTTCTCTCTGTGTCTCTCCCCATGCTGTGCCTGTGCCTCTCTCTGTGTCTCTCCCCATGCTGTGCCTGTGCCTCTCTCTGTGTCTCTCCCCATGCTGTGCCTGTGTTCTCTCTGTGTCTCTCCCCATGCTGTGCCTGTGCCTCTCTCTGTGTCTCTCCCCATGCTGTGCCTGTGCCTCTCTCTGTGTCTCTCCCCATACTGTGCCTGTGTCTCTCTCTGTGTCTCTCCCCATGCGGTGCCTGTGTCTCTCTGTGTCTCTCCCCATGCTGTGCCTGTGTTCTCTCTGTGTCTCTCCCCATGCTGTGTCTGTGCCTCTCTCTGTGTCTCTCCCCATGCTGTGCCTGTGCCTCTCTCTGTGTCTCTCCCCATGCTGTGCCTGTGCCTCTCTCTGTGTCTCTCCCCATGCGGTGCCTGTGTCTCTCTGTGTCTCTCCCCATGCTGTGCCTGTGTTCTCTCTGTGTCTCTCCCCATGCTGTGTCTGTGCCTCTCTCTGTGTCTCTCCCCATGCTGTGCCTGTGCCTCTCTCTGTGTCTCTCCCCATGCTGTGCCTGTGCCTCTCTCTGTGTCTCTCCCCATGCTGTGCCTGTGTTCTCTCTGTGTCTCTCCCCATGCTGTGCCTGTGTCTCTCTCTGTGTCTCTCCCCATGCTGTGCCTGTGTCTCTCTCTGTGTCTCTCCCCATGCTGTGCCTGTGTCTCTCTCTGTGTCTCTCCCCATGCAGTGCCTCTCTCTGTGTCTCTCCCCACGCTGGGCCTGTGCCTCTCTGTGTCTCTCCCCATGCTGTGCCTGTGTCTCTCTCTGTGTCTCTCCCCATGCTGTGCCTGTGCCTCTCTCTGTGTCTCTCCCCATGCTGTGCCCGTGTCTCTCTCTGTGTCTCTCCCCATGCTGTGCCTGTGTTCTCTCTCTGTATCTCTCCCCATGCTGTGCCTGTGTCTCTCTCTGTATCTCTCCCCATGCTGTGCCTGTGCCTCTCTGTGTGTCTCTCCCCATGCTGTGCCTGTGTCTCTCCCCATGCTGTGCCTGTGTTCTCTCTCTGTGTCTCTCCCCATGCTGTGCCTGTGCCTCTCTCTGTGTCTCTCCCCATGCTGTGCCCGTGTCTCTCTCTGTGTCTCTCCCCATGCTGTGCCTGTGTGTCTCTGTGTGTCTCTCCCCATGCTGTGCCTGTGTTCTCTCTCTGTCTCTCCCCATGCTGTGCCTGTGTGTCTCTCCCCATGCTGTGCCTGTGTGTCTCTGTGTGTCTCTCTCCATGCTGTGCCTGTGCCTCTCTCTGTCTCTCCCCATGCTGTGCCTGTGCCTCTCTCTGTGTCTCTCCCCATGCTGTGCCTGTGTCTCTCTCTGTGTCTCTCCCCATGCTGTGCCTGTGTTCTCTCTGTGTCTCTCCCCATGCTGTGCCTGTGTGTCTCTGTGTGTCTCTCTCCATGCTGTGCCTGTGCCTCTCTCTGTGTCTCTCCCCATGCTGTGCTTGTGTTCTCTCTGTGTCTCTCCCCATGCTGTGCCTGTGCCTCTCTCTGTGTCTCTCCCCATGCTGTGCCTGTGCCTCTCTCTGTGTCTCTCCCCATACTGTGCCTGTGTCTCTCTCTGTGTCTCTCCCCATGCGGTGCCTGTGTCTCTCTGTGTCTCTCCCCATGCTGTGCCTGTGTTCTCTCTGTGTCTCTCCCCATGCTGTGTCTGTGCCTCTCTCTGTGTCTCTCCCCATGCTGTGCCTGTGCCTCTCTCTGTGTCTCTCCCCATGCTGTGCCTGTGCCTCTCTCTCTGTCTCTCCCCATGCTGTGCCGGTGTTATCTCTGTGTCTCTCGCCATGCTGTGCCTGTGCCTCTCTCTGTGTCTCTCCCCATGCTGTGCCTGTGCCTCTCTCTGTGTCTCTCCCCATGCTGTGCCTGTATCTCTCTCTGTGTCTCTCCCCATGCTGTGCCTGTGCCTCTCTTTGTGTCTCTCCCCATGCTGTGCCTGTGCCTCTCTGTGTCTCTCCCCATGCTGTGCCTGTGCCTCTCTGTGTGCCTCTCTGTGTCTCTCCCCATGCTGTGCCTGTGTTCTCTCTGTGTCTCTCTCCATGCTGTGCCTGTGCCTCTCTCTCTGTCTCTCCCCATGCTGTGCCTGTGCCTCTCTCTGTGCCTCTCCCCATGCTGTGCCTGTGCCTCTCTCTGTGCCTCTCCCCATGCTGTGCCTGTGCCTCTCTGTGTCTCTCCCCATGCTGTGCCTCTCTGTGTGTCTCTCTCCATGCTGTGCCTGTATCTCTCTCTGTATCTCTCCCCATGCTGTGCCTGTGTCTCTCCCCATGCTGTGCCTGTGTTCTCTCTCTGTGTCTCTCCCCATGCTGTGCCTGTGTCTCTCCCCATGCTGTGCCTGTGTTCTCTCTGTTTTTCTCCCCATGCTGTGCCTGTGCCTCTCTGTGTCTCTCCCCATGCTGTGCCTCTCTGTGTGTCTCTCTCCATGCTGTGCCTGTATCTCTCTCTGTATCTCTCCCCATGCTGTGCCTGTGTCTCTCCCCATGCTGTGCCTGTGCCTCTCTCTGTGTCTCTCCCCATGCTGTGCCCGTGTCTCTCTTTGTGTCTCTCCCCATGCTGTGCCTGTGTGTGCCTCTCTCTCTGTGTCTCTCCCCATGCTGTGCCTGTGCCCCTCTGTGTCTCTCCCCATGCTGTGCCTGTGCCTCTCTCTGTGTCTCTCCCCATGCTGTGCCTGTGTGTCTCTCTCTGTCTCTCCCCATGCTGTGCCTGTGCCTCTCTCTGTGTCTCTCCCCATGCTGTGCCTGTGCCTCTCTCTGTGTCTCTCCCCATGCTGTGCCTGTGTCTCTCTCTGTGTCTCTCCCCATGCGGTGCCTGTGTCTCTCTGTGTCTCTCCCCATGCTGTGCCTGTGTTCTCTCTGTGTCTCTCCCCATGCTGTGTCTGTGCCTCTCTCTGTGTCTCTCCCCATGCTGTGCCTGTGCCTCTCTCTGTGTCTCTCCCCATGCTGTGCCTGTGCCTCTCTCTGTGTCTCTCCCCATGCTGTGCCTGTGTCTCTCTCTGTGTCTCTCCCCATGCTGTGCCTGTGCCTCTCTCTGTGTCTCTCCCCATGCTGTGCCTGTGCCTCTCTCTGTGTCTCTCCCCATGCTGTGCCTGTGCCTCTCTCTGTGTCTCTCCCCATGCTGTGCCTGTGTCTCTCTCTGTGTCTCTCCCCATGCTGTGCCTGTGTCTCTCTCTGTGTCTCTCCCCATGCTGTGCCTGTGTCTCTCCCCATGCTGTGCCTGTGCCTCTCTCTGTGTCTCTCCCCATGCTGTGCCTGTGTTCTCTCTGTGTCTCTCCCCATGCTGTGCCTGTGTCTCTCTCTGTGTCTCTCCCCATGCTGTGCCTGTGTCTCTCTCTGTGTCTCTCCCCATGCTGTGCCTCTCTCTGTGTCTCTCCCCACGCAGGGCCTGTGCCTCTCTGTGTCTCTCCCCATGCTGTGCCTGTGTCTCTCTCTGTGTCTCTCCCCATGCTGTGCCTGTGCCTCTCTCTGTGTCTCTCCCCATGCTGTGCCTGTGCCTCTCTCTGTGTCTCTCCCCATGCTGTGCCTGTGCCTCTCTGTGTCTCTCCCCATGCTGTGCCTGTGCCTCTCTCTGTATCTCTCCCCATGCTGTGCCTGTGCCTCTCTGTGTGTCTCTCCCATGCTGTGCCTGTGTCTCTCCCCATGCTGTGCCTGTGTTCTCTCTCTGTGTCTCTCCCCATGCTGTGCCTGTGCCTCTCTCTGTGTCTCTCCCCATGCTGTGCCCGTGTCTCTCTCTGTGTCTCTCCCCATGCTGTGCCTGTGTGTCTCTGTGTGTCTCTCCCCATGCTGTGCCTGTGTTCTCTCTCTGTCTCTCCCCATGCTGTGCCTGTGTTCTCTCTCTGTCTCTCCCCATGCTGTGCCTGTGTGTCTCTCCCCATGCTGTGCCTGTGTGTCTCTGTGTGTCTCTCTCCATGCTGTGCCTGTGCCTCTCTCTATGTCTCTCCCCATGCTGTGCCTGTGCCTCTCTCTGTGTCTCTCCCCATGCTGTGCCTGTGTCTCTCTCTGTGTCTCTCCCCATGCTGTGCCTGTGTGTCTCTGTGTGTCTCTCTCCATGCTGTGCCTGTGCCTCTCTCTGTGTCTCTCCCCATACTGTGCCTGTGTTCTCTCTGTGTCTCTCCCCATGCTGTGCCTGTGCCTCTCTGTGTCTCTCCCCATGCTGTGCCTGTGTCTCTCTCTGTGTCTCTCCCCATGCTGTGCCTGTGCCTCTCTCTGTGTCTCTCCCCATGCTGTGCCCGTGTCTCTCTCTGTGTCTCTCCCCATGCTGTGCCTGTGTTCTCTCTCTGTATCTCTCCCCATGCTGTGCCTGTGCCTCTCTCTGTATCTCTCCCCATGCTGTGCCTGTGCCTCTCTGTGTGTCTCTCCCCATGCTGTGCCTGTGTCTCTCCCCATGCTGTGCCTGTGTTCTCTCTCTGTGTCTCTCCCCATGCTGTGCCTGTGCCTCTCTCTGTGTCTCTCCCCATGCTGTGCCCGTGTTTCTCTCTGTGTCTCTCCCCATGCTGTGCCTGTGTGTCTCTGTGTGTCTCTCCCCATGCTGTGCCTGTGTTCTCTCTCTGTCTCTCCCCATGCTGTGCCTGTGTGTCTCTCCCCATGCTGTGCCTGTGTGTCTCTGTGTGTCTCTCTCCATGCTGTGCCTGTGCCTCTCTCTGTGTCTCTCCCCATGCTGTGCCTGTGTTCTCTCTGTGTCTCTCCCCATGCTGTGCCTGTGTCTCTCTCTGTGTCTCTCCCCATGCTGTGCCTGTGTTCTCTCTGTGTCTCTCCCCATGCTGTGCCTGTGTTCTCTCTCTGTCTCTCCCCATGCTGTGCCTGTGTGTCTCTCCCCATGCTGTGCCTGTGTGTCTCTGTGTGTCTCTCTCCATGCTGTGCCTGTGCCTCTCTCTGTGTCTCTCCCCATACTGTGCCTGTGTTCTCTCTGTGTCTCTCCCCATGCTGTGCCTGTGTGTCTCTCCCCATGCTGTGCCTGTGTTCTCTCTGTGTCTCTCCCCATGCTGTGCCTGTGCCTCTCTCTGTGTCTCTCCCCATGCTGTGCCTGTGCCTCTCTCTGTGTCTCTCCCCATGCTTTGCCTGTGCCTCTCTCTGTGTCTCTCCCCATGCTGTGCCTGTGCCTCTCCCCATGCTGTGCCTGTGCCTCTCTCTGTGTCTCTCCCCATGCTGTGCCTGTTCCTCTCTCTGTGTCTCTCCCCATGCGGTGCCTGTGTCTCTCTCTGTGTCTCTCCCCATGCTGTGCCGGTGTCTCTCTCTGTGTCTCTCCCCTTGCGGTGCCTGTGCCTCTCTCTGTGTCTCTCCCCATGCTGTGCCTGTGTGTCTCTCCCCATGCTGTGTCTGTGTCTCTCTCTCCCTCACCCCATGCAGTGCCTGTGCCTCTCTCTGTGTCTCTCCCCATGCTGTGCCAGTGCCTCTCCCCATGCTGTGCCTGTGCCTCTCTGTGTCTCTCCCCATGCTGTGCCTGTGTCTCTCTCTGTGTCTCTCCCCATGCTGTGCCTGTGCCTCTCTCTGTGTCTCTCCCCATGCTGTGCCTGTGTCTCTCTCTGTGTCTCTCCCCATGCTGTGCCTGTGTCTCTCCCCATGCTGTGACTGTCTCTCCCCATGCTGTGCCTGTGCCTCTCTCTGTGTCTCTCCCCATGCTGTGCCTGTGTTCTCTCTGTGTCTCTCCCCATGCTGTGCCTGTGTCTCTCTCTGTGTATCTCCCCATGCTGTGCCTGTGCCTCTCTCTGTGTCTCTCCCCATGCTGTGCCCGTGTCTCTCTTTGTGTCTCTCCCTATGCTGTGCCTGTGTTCTCTCTCTGTATCTCTCCCCATGCTGTGCCTGTGCCTCTCTGTGTGTCTCTCCCCATGCTGTGCCTGTGTCTCTCCTCGTGCTGTGCCTGTGCCTCTCTCTGTCTCTCCCCATGCTGTGCCTGTGTTCTCTCTCTGTCTCTCCCCATGCTGTGCCTGTGTATCTCTGTGTGTCTCTCTCCATGCTGTGCCTGTGCCTCTCTCTGTGTCTCTCCCCATGCTGTGCCTGTGTTCTCTCTGTGTCTCTCCCCATGCTGTGCCTGTGTGTCTCTCCCCATGCTGTGCCTGTGTTCTCTCTGTGTCTCTCCCCATGTGTGCCTGTGCCTCTCTCTGTGTCTCTCCCCATGCTGTGCCTGTGCCTCTCTCTGTGTCTCTCCCCATGCTGTGCCTGTGCCTCTCTGTCTCTCCCCATGCTGTGCCTGTGTCTCTCTCTGTGTCTCTCCCCATGCTGTGCCTGTGCCTCTCTCTGTGTCTCTCCCCATGCTGTGCCTGTGCCTCTCTGTGTCTCTCCCCATGCTGTGCCTGTGTCTCTCTGTGTCTCTCCCCATGCTGTGCCTGTGTCTCTCTCTGTGTCTCTCCCCATGCTGTGCCTGTGCCTCTCTCAGTGTCTCTCCCCATACTGTGCCTCTCTGTGTCTCTCCCCATGCTGTGCCTGTGTCTCTCTCTGTGTCTCTCCCCATGCTGTGCCTGTGCCTCTCTCTGTGTCTCTCCCCATGCTGTGCCTGTGCCTCTCTCTGTGTCTCTCCCCATGCTGTGCCTCTCTCTGTGTCTCTCCCCATGCTGTGCCCGTGTCTCTCTCTGTGTCTCTCCCCATGCTGTGCCTGTGCCTCTCTCTGTGTCTCTCCCCATGCTGTGCCTGTGTTCTCTCTGTGTCTCTCCCCATGCTGTGCCTGTGCCTCTCTCTGTGTCTCTCCCCATGCTGTGCCTGTGCCTCTCTCTGTGTCTCTCCCCATGCTGTGCCAGTGTTCTCTCTGTGTCTCTCCCCATGCTGTGCCTGTGCCTCTCTCTGTGTCTCTCCCCATGCTGTGCCTGTGTTCTCTCTGTGTCTCTCCCCATGCTGTGCCTGTGCCTCTCTCTGTGTCTCTCCCCATGCTGTGCCTGTGCCTCTCTCTGTGTCTCTCCCCATGCTGTGCCTGTGTTCTCTCTGTGTCTCTCCCCATGCTGTGCCTGTGCCTCTCTCTGTGTCTCTCCCCATGCTGTGCCTGTGCCTCTCTCTGTGTCTCTCCCCATGCTGTGCCTGTGTCTCTCTCTGTGTCTCTCCCCATGCGGTGCCTGTGTCTCTCTCTGTGTCTCTCCCCATGCTGTGCCAGTGTTCTCTCTGTGTCTCTCCCCATGCTGTGCCTGTGTCTCTCTCTGTGTCTCTCCCCATGCGGTGCCTGTGTCTCTCTGTGTCTCTCCCCATGCTGTGCCTGTGTTCTCTCTGTGTCTCTCCCCATGCTGTGCCTGTGCCTCTCTCTGTGTCTCTCCCCATGCTGTGCCTGTGCCTCTCTCTGTGTCTCTCCCCATGCTGTGCCTGTGTTCTCTCTGTGTCTCTCCCCATGCTGTGCCTGTGCCTCTCTCTGTGTCTCTCCCCATGCTGTGCCTGTGCCTCTCTCTGTGTCTCTCCCCATACTGTGCCTGTGTCTCTCTCTGTGTCTCTCCCCATGCGGTGCCTGTGCCTCTCTGTGTCTCTCCCCATGCTGTGCCTGTGTCTCTCTCTGTGTCTCTCCCCATGCTGTGCCTGTGCCTCTCTCTGTGTCTCTCCCCATGCTGTGCCTGTGTCTCTCTCTGTGTCTCTCCCCATGCTGTGCCTGTGTCTCTCCCCATGCTGTGACTGTCTCTCCCCATGCTGTGCCTGTGCCTCTCTCTGTGTCTCTCCCCATGCTGTGCCTGTGTTCTCTCTGTGTCTCTCCCCATGCTGTGCCTGTGTCTCTCTCTGTGTATCTCCCCATGCTGTGCCTGTGCCTCTCTCTGTGTCTCTCCCCATGCTGTGCCCGTGTCTCTCTTTGTGTCTCTCCCTATGCTGTGCCTGTGTTCTCTCTCTGTATCTCTCCCCATGCTGTGCCTGTGCCTCTCTGTGTGTCTCTCCCCATGCTGTGCCTGTGTCTCTCCTCGTGCTGTGCCTGTGCCTCTCTCTGTCTCTCCCCATGCTGTGCCTGTGTTCTCTCTCTGTCTCTCCCCATGCTGTGCCTGTGTATCTCTGTGTGTCTCTCTCCATGCTGTGCCTGTGCCTCTCTCTGTGTCTCTCCCCATGCTGTGCCTGTGTTCTCTCTGTGTCTCTCCCCATGCTGTGCCTGTGTGTCTCTCCCCATGCTGTGCCTGTGTTCTCTCTGTGTCTCTCCCCATGTGTGCCTGTGCCTCTCTCTGTGTCTCTCCCCATGCTGTGCCTGTGCCTCTCTCTGTGTCTCTCCCCATGCTGTGCCTGTGCCTCTCTGTCTCTCCCCATGCTGTGCCTGTGTCTCTCTCTGTGTCTCTCCCCATGCTGTGCCTGTGCCTCTCTCTGTGTCTCTCCCCATGCTGTGCCTGTGCCTCTCTGTGTCTCTCCCCATGCTGTGCCTGTGTCTCTCTGTGTCTCTCCCCATGCTGTGCCTGTGTCTCTCTCTGTGTCTCTCCCCATGCTGTGCCTGTGCCTCTCTCAGTGTCTCTCCCCATACTGTGCCTCTCTGTGTCTCTCCCCATGCTGTGCCTGTGTCTCTCTCTGTGTCTCTCCCCATGCTGTGCCTGTGCCTCTCTCTGTGTCTCTCCCCATGCTGTGCCTGTGCCTCTCTCTGTGTCTCTCCCCATGCTGTGCCTCTCTCTGTGTCTCTCCCCATGCTGTGCCCGTGTCTCTCTCTGTGTCTCTCCCCATGCTGTGCCTGTGCCTCTCTCTGTGTCTCTCCCCATGCTGTGCCTGTGTTCTCTCTGTGTCTCTCCCCATGCTGTGCCTGTGCCTCTCTCTGTGTCTCTCCCCATGCTGTGCCTGTGCCTCTCTCTGTGTCTCTCCCCATGCTGTGCCAGTGTTCTCTCTGTGTCTCTCCCCATGCTGTGCCTGTGCCTCTCTCTGTGTCTCTCCCCATGCTGTGCCTGTGTTCTCTCTGTGTCTCTCCCCATGCTGTGCCTGTGCCTCTCTCTGTGTCTCTCCCCATGCTGTGCCTGTGCCTCTCTCTGTGTCTCTCCCCATGCTGTGCCTGTGTTCTCTCTGTGTCTCTCCCCATGCTGTGCCTGTGCCTCTCTCTGTGTCTCTCCCCATGCTGTGCCTGTGCCTCTCTCTGTGTCTCTCCCCATGCTGTGCCTGTGTCTCTCTCTGTGTCTCTCCCCATGCGGTGCCTGTGTCTCTCTCTGTGTCTCTCCCCATGCTGTGCCAGTGTTCTCTCTGTGTCTCTCCCCATGCTGTGCCTGTGTCTCTCTCTGTGTCTCTCCCCATGCGGTGCCTGTGTCTCTCTGTGTCTCTCCCCATGCTGTGCCTGTGTTCTCTCTGTGTCTCTCCCCATGCTGTGCCTGTGCCTCTCTCTGTGTCTCTCCCCATGCTGTGCCTGTGCCTCTCTCTGTGTCTCTCCCCATGCTGTGCCTGTGTTCTCTCTGTGTCTCTCCCCATGCTGTGCCTGTGCCTCTCTCTGTGTCTCTCCCCATGCTGTGCCTGTGCCTCTCTCTGTGTCTCTCCCCATACTGTGCCTGTGTCTCTCTCTGTGTCTCTCCCCATGCGGTGCCTGTGTCTCTCTGTGTCTCTCCCCATGCTGTGCCTGTGTTCTCTCTGTGTCTCTCCCCATGCTGTGTCTGTGCCTCTCTCTGTGTCTCTCCCCATGCTGTGCCTGTGCCTCTCTCTGTGTCTCTCCCCATGCTGTGCCTGTGCCTCTCTCTGTGTCTCTCCCCATGCGGTGCCTGTGTCTCTCTGTGTCTCTCCCCATGCTGTGCCTGTGTTCTCTCTGTGTCTCTCCCCATGCTGTGTCTGTGCCTCTCTCTGTGTCTCTCCCCATGCTGTGCCTGTGCCTCTCTCTGTGTCTCTCCCCATGCTGTGCCTGTGCCTCTCTCTGTGTCTCTCCCCATGCTGTGCCTGTGTTCTCTCTGTGTCTCTCCCCATGCTGTGCCTGTGTCTCTCTCTGTGTCTCTCCCCATGCTGTGCCTGTGTCTCTCTCTGTGTCTCTCCCCATGCTGTGCCTGTGTCTCTCTCTGTGTCTCTCCCCATGCAGTGCCTCTCTCTGTGTCTCTCCCCACGCTGGGCTTGTGCCTCTCTGTGTCTCTCCCCATGCTGTGCCTGTGTCTCTCTCTGTGTCTCTCCCCATGCTGTGCCTGTGCCTCTCTCTGTGTCTCTCCCCATGCTGTGCCCGTGTCTCTCTCTGTGTCTCTCCCCATGCTGTGCCTGTGTTCTCTCTCTGTATCTCTCCCCATGCTGTGCCTGTGTCTCTCTCTGTATCTCTCCCCATGCTGTGCTTGTGCCTCTCTGTGTGTCTCTCCCCATGCTGTGCCTGTGTCTCTCCCCATGCTGTGCCTGTGTTCTCTCTCTGTGTCTCTCCCCATGCTGTGCCTGTGCCTCTCTCTGTGTCTCTCCCCATGCTGTGCCCGTGTCTCTCTCTGTGTCTCTCCCCATGCTGTGCCTGTGTGTCTCTGTGTGTCTCTCCCCATGCTGTGCCTGTGTTCTCTCTCTGTCTCTCCCCATGCTGTGCCTGTGTGTCTCTCCCCATGCTGTGCCTGTGTGTCTCTGTGTGTCTCGCTCCATGCTGTGCCTGTGCCTCTCTCTGTCTCTCCCCATGCTGTGCCTGTGCCTCTCTCTGTGTCTCTCCCCATGCTGTGCCTGTGTCTCTCTCTGTGTCTCTCCCCATGCTGTGCCTGTGTTCTCTCTGTGTCTCTCCCCATGCTGTGCCTGTGTGTCTCTGTGTGTCTCTCTCCATGCTGTGCCTGTGCCTCTCTCTGTGTCTCTCCCCATGCTGTGCTTGTGTTCTCTCTGTGTCTCTCCCCATGCTGTGCCTGTGCCTCTCTCTGTGTCTCTCCCCATGCTGTGCCTGTGCCTCTCTCTGTGTCTCTCCCCATACTGTGCCTGTGTCTCTCTCTGTGTCTCTCCCCATGCGGTGCCTGTGTCTCTCTGTGTCTCTCCCCATGCTGTGCCTGTGTTCTCTCTGTGTCTCTCCCCATGCTGTGTCTGTGCCTCTCTCTGTGTCTCTCCCCATGCTGTGCCTGTGCCTCTCTCTGTGTCTCTCCCCATGCTGTGCCTGTGCCTCTCTCTGTGTCTCTCCCCATGCTGTGCCTATGCCTCTCTCTGTGTCTCTCCCCATGCTGTGCCTGTGTCTCTCTCTGTGTCTCTCCCCATGCTGTGCCTGTGTCTCTCTCTGTGTCTCTCCCCATGCTGTGCCTGTGCCTCTCTCTGTGTCTCTCCCCATGCTGTGCCTGTGCCTCTCTCTGTGTCTCTCCCCATGCTGTGCCTGTGTCTCTCTCTGTGTCTCTCCCCATGCTGTGCCTGTGTCTCTCTCTGTGTCTCTCCCCATGCAGTGCCTCTCTCTGTGTCTCTCCCCACGCTGGGCCTGTGCCTCTCTGTGTCTCTCCCCATGCTGTGCCTGTGTCTCTCTCTGTGTCTCTCCCCATGCTGTGCCTGTGCCTCTCTCTGTGTCTCTCCCCATGCTGTGCCTGTGTCTCTCCCCATGCTGTGCCTGTGCCTCTCTCTGTGTCTCTCCCCATGCTGTGCCTGTGCCTCTCTGTGTCTCTCCCCATGCTGTGCCTGTGTCTCTCTCTGTGTCTCTCCCCATGCTGTGCCTGTGCCTCTCTCTGTGTCTCTCCCCATGCTGTGCCCGTGTCTCTCTCTGTGTCTCTCCCCATGCTGTGCCTGTGTTCTCTCTCTGTATCTCTCCCCATGCTGTGCCTGTGTCTCTCTCTGTATCTCTCCCCATGCTGTGCCTGTGCCTCTCTGTGTGTCTCTCCCCATGCTGTGCCTGTGTCTCTCCCCATGCTGTGCCTGTGTTCTCTCTCTGTGTCTCTCCCCATGCTGTGCCTGTGCCTCTCTCTGTGTCTCTCCCCATGCTGTGCCCGTGTCTCTCTCTGTGTCTCTCCCCGTGCTGTGCCTGTGTGTCTCTGTGTGTCTCTCCCCATGCTGTGCCTGTGTTCTCTCTCTGTCTCTCCCCATGCTGTGCCTGTGTGTCTCTCCCCATGCTGTGCCTGTGTGTCTCTGTGTGTCTCTCTCCATGCTGTGCCTGTGCCTCTCTCTGTGTCTCTCCCCATGCTGTGCCTGTGCCTCTCTCTGTGTCTCTCCCCATGCTGTGCCTGTGTCTCTCTCTGTGTCTCTCCCCATGCTGTGCCTGTGTTCTCTCTGTGTCTCTCCCCATGCTGTGCCTGTGTGTCTCTCTCCATGCTGTGCCTGTGCCTCTCTCTGTGTCTCTCCCCATACTGTGCCTGTGTTCTCTCTGTGTCTCTCCCCATGCTGTGCCTGTGCCTCTCTGTGTCTCTCCCCATGCTGTGCCTGTGTCTCTCTCTGTCTCTCCCCATGCTGTGCCTGTGCCTCTCTCTGTGTCTCTCCCCATGCTGTGCCCGTGTCTCTCTCTGTGTCTCTCCCCATGCTGTGCCTGTGTTCTCTCTCTGTATCTCTCCCCATGCTGTGCCTGTGCCTCTCTCTGTATCTCTCCCCATGCTGTGCCTGTGCCTCTCTGTGTGTCTCTCCCCATGCTGTGCCTGTGTCTCTCCCCATGCTGTGCCTGTGTTCTCTCTCTGTGTCTCTCCCCATGCTGTGCCTGTGTTCTCTCTCTGTATCTCTCCCCATGCTGTGCCTGTGCCTCTCTCTGTATCTCTCCCCATGCTGTGCCTGTGCCTCTCTGTGTGTCTCTCCCCATGCTGTGCCTGTGTCTCTCCCCATGCTGTGCCTGTGTTCTCTCTCTGTGTCTCTCCCCATGCTGTGCCTGTGCCTCTCTCTGTGTCTCTCCCCATGCTGTGCCCGTGTCTCTCTCTGTGTCTCTCCCCATGCTGTGCCTGTGTGTCTCTGTGTGTCTCTCCCCATGCTGTGCCTGTGTTCTCTCTCTGTCTCTCCCCATGCTGTGCCTGTGTGTCTCTCCCCATGCTGTGCCTGTGTGTCTCTGTGTGTCTCTCTCCATGCTGTGCCTGTGCCTCTCTCTGTGTCTCTCCCCATGCTGTGCCTGTGTTCTCTCTGTGTCTCTCCCCATGCTGTGCCTGTGTCTCTCTCTGTGTCTCTCCCCATGCTGTGCCTGTGTTCTCTCTGTGTCTCTCCCCATGCTGTGCCTGTGTTCTCTCTCTGTCTCTCCCCATGCTGTGCCTGTGTGTCTCTCCCCATGCTGTGCCTGTGTGTCTCTGTGTGTCTCTCTCCATGCTGTGCCTGTGCCTCTCTCTGTGTCTCTCCCCATACTGTGCCTGTGTTCTCTCTGTGTCTCTCCCCATGCTGTGCCTGTGTGTCTCTCCCCATGCTGTGCCTGTGTTATCTCTGTGTCTCTCCCCATGCTGTGCCTGTGCCTCTCTCTGTGTCTCTCCCCATGCTGTGCCTGTGCCTCTCTCTGTGTCTCTCCCCATGCTTTGCCTGTGCCTCTCTCTGTGTCTCTCCCCATGCTGTGCCTGTGCCTCTCCCCATGCTGTGCCTGTGCCTCTCTCTGTGTCTCTCCCCATGCTGTGCCTGTTCCTCTCTCTGTGTCTCTCCCCATGCGGTGCCTGTGTCTCTCTCTGTGTCTCTCCCCATGCTGTGCCGGTGTCTCTCTCTGTGTCTCTCCCCTTGCGGTGCCTGTGCCTCTCTCTGTGTCTCTCCCCATGCTGTGCCTGTGTGTCTCTCCCCATGCTGTGTCTGTGTCTCTCTCTCCCTCACCCCATGCAGTGCCTGTGCCTCTCTCTGTGTCTCTCCCCATGCTGTGCCAGTGCCTCTCCCCATGCTGTGCCTGTGCCTCTCTGTGTCTCTCCCCATGCTGTGCCTGTGTCTCTCTCTGTGTCTCTCCCCATGCTGTGCCTGTGCCTCTCTCTGTGTCTCTCCCCATGCTGTGCCTGTGCCTCTCTCTGTGTCTCTCCCCATGCTGTGCCTGTGTCTCTCTCTGTGTCTCTCCCCATGCTGTGCCTGTGTCTCTCCCCATGCTGTGCCTGTCTCTCCCCATGCTGTGCCTGTGCCTCTCTCTGTGTCTCTCCCCATGCTGTGCCTGTGTTCTCTCTGTGTCTCTCCCCATGCTGTGCCTGTGTCTCTCTCTGTGTATCTCCCCATGCTGTGCCTGTGCCTCTCTCTGTGTCTCTCCCCATGCTGTGCCCGTGTCTCTCTTTGTGTCTCTCCCTATGCTGTGCCTGTGTTCTCTCTCTGTATCTCTCCCCATGCTGTGCCTGTGCCTCTCTGTGTGTCTCTCCCCATGCTGTGCCTGTGTCTCTCCTCGTGCTGTGCCTGTGCCTCTCTCTGTCTCTCCCCATGCTGTGCCTGTGTTCTCTCTCTGTCTCTCCCCATGCTGTGCCTGTGTATCTCTGTGTGTCTCTCTCCATGCTGTGCCTGTGCCTCTCTCTGTGTCTCTCCCCATGCTGTGCCTGTGTTCTCTCTGTGTCTCTCCCCATGCTGTGCCTGTGTGTCTCTCCCCATGCTGTGCCTGTGTTCTCTCTGTGTCTCTCCCCATGTGTGCCTGTGCCTCTCTCTGTGTCTCTCCCCATGCTGTGCCTGTGCCTCTCTCTGTGTCTCTCCCCATGCTGTGCCTGTGCCTCTCTGTCTCTCCCCATGCTGTGCCTGTGTCTCTCTCTGTGTCTCTCCCCATGCTGTGCCTGTGCCTCTCTCTGTGTCTCTCCCCATGCTGTGCCTGTGCCTCTCTGTGTCTCTCCCCATGCTGTGTCTGTGCCTCTCTCTGTGTCTCTCCCCATGCTGTGCCTGTGCCTCTCTCTGTGTCTCTCCCCATGCTGTGCCTGTGCCTCTCTCTGTGTCTCTCCCCATGCGGTGCCTGTGTCTCTCCCCATGCTGTGCCTGTGTTCTCTCTGTGTCTCTCCCCATGCTGTGTCTGTGCCTCTCTCTGTGTCTCTCCCCATGCTGTGCCTGTGCCTCTCTCTGTGTCTCTCCCCATGCTGTGCCTGTGCCTCTCTCTGTGTCTCTCCCCATGCTGTGCCTGTGTTCTCTCTGTGTCTCTCCCCATGCTGTGCCTGTGTCTCTCTCTGTGTCTCTCCCCATGCTGTGCCTGTGTCTCTCTCTGTGTCTCTCCCCATGCTGTGCCTGTGTCTCTCTCTGTGTCTCTCCCCATGCAGTGCCTCTCTCTGTGTCTCTCCCCACGCTGGGCCTGTGCCTCTCTGTGTCTCTCCCCATGCTGTGCCTGTGTCTCTCTCTGTGTCTCTCCCCATGCTGTGCCTGTGCCTCTCTCTGTGTCTCTCCCCATGCTGTGCCCGTGTCTCTCTCTGTGTCTCTCCCCATGCTGTGCCTGTGTTCTCTCTCTGTATCTCTCCCCATGCTGTGCCTGTGTCTCTCTCTGTATCTCTCCCCATGCTGTGCCTGTGCCTCTCTGTGTGTCTCTCCCCATGCTGTGCCTGTGTCTCTCCCCATGCTGTGCCTGTGTTCTCTCTCTGTGTCTCTCCCCATGCTGTGCCTGTGCCTCTCTCTGTGTCTCTCCCCATGCTGTGCCCGTGTCTCTCTCTGTGTCTCTCCCCATGCTGTGCCTGTGTGTCTCTGTGTGTCTCTCCCCATGCAGTGCCTGTGTTCTCTCTCTGTCTCTCCCCATGCTGTGCCTGTGTGTCTCTCCCCATGCTGTGCCTGTGTGTCTCTGTGTGTCTCTCTCCATGCTGTGCCTGTGCCTCTCTCTGTCTCTCCCCATGCTGTGCCTGTGCCTCTCTCTGTCTCTCCCCATGCTGTGCCTGTGTCTCTCTCTGTGTCTCTCCCCATGCTGTGCCTGTGTTCTCTCTGTGTCTCTCCCCATGCTGTGCCTGTGTGTCTCTGTGTGTCTCTCTCCATGCTGTGCCTGTGCCTCTCTCTGTGTCTCTCCCCATGCTGTGCTTGTGTTCTCTCTGTGTCTCTCCCCATGCTGTGCCTGTGCCTCTCTCTGTGTCTCTCCCCATGCTGTGCCTGTGCCTCTCTCTGTGTCTCTCCCCATACTGTGCCTGTGTCTCTCTCTGTGTCTCTCCCCATGCGGTGCCTGTGTCTCTCTGTGTCTCTCCCCATGCTGTGCCTGTGTTCTCTCTGTGTCTCTCCCCATGCTGTGTCTGTGCCTCTCTCTGTGTCTCTCCCCATGCTGTGCCTGTGCCTCTCTCTGTGTCTCTCCCCATGCTGTGCCTGTGCCTCTCTCTGTGTCTCTCCCCATGCTGTGCCTGTGCCTCTCTCTGTGTCTCTCCCCATGCTGTGCCTGTGTCTCTCTCTGTGTCTCTCCCCATGCTGTGCCTGTGCCTCTCTCTGTGTCTCTCCCCATGCTGTGCCTGTGCCTCTCTCTGTGTCTCTCCCCATGCTGTGCCTGTGCCTCTCTCTGTGTCTCTCCCCATGCTGTGCCTGTGTCTCTCTCTGTGTCTCTCCCCATGCTGTGCCTGTGTCTCTCTCTGTGTCTCTCCCCATGCTGTGCCTGTGCCTCTCTCTGTGTCTCTCCCCATGCTGTGCCTGTGCCTCTCTCTGTGTCTCTCCCCATGCTGTGCCTGTGTCTCTCTCTGTGTCTCTCCCCATGCTGTGCCTGTGTCTCTCTCTGTGTCTCTCCCCATGCAGTGCCTCTCTCTGTGTCTCTCCCCACGCTGGGCCTGTGCCTCTCTCTGTGTCTCTCCCCATGCTGTGCCCGTGTCTCTCTCTGTGTCTCTCCCCGTGCTGTGCCTGTGTGTCTCTGTGTGTCTCTCCCCATGCTGTGCCTGTGTTCTCTCTCTGTCTCTCCCCATGCTGTGCCTGTGTGTCTCTCCCCATGCTGTGCCTGTGTGTCTCTGTGTGTCTCTCTCCATGCTGTGCCTGTGCCTCTCTCTGTGTCTCTCCCCATGCTGTGCCTGTGCCTCTCTCTGTGTCTCTCCCCATGCTGTGCCTGTGTCTCTCTCTGTGTCTCTCCCCATGCTGTGCCTGTGTTCTCTATGTGTCTCTCCCCATGCTGTGCCTGTGTGTCTCTCTCCATGCTGTGCCTGTGCCTCTCTCTGTGTCTCTCCCCATACTGTGCCTGTGTTCTCTCTGTGTCTCTCCCCATGCTGTGCCTGTGCCTCTCTGTGTCTCTCCCCATGCTGTGCCTGTGTCTCTCTCTGTCTCTCCCCATGCTGTGCCTGTGCCTCTCTCTGTGTCTCTCCCCATGCTGTGCCCGTGTCTCTCTCTGTGTCTCTCCCCATGCTGTGCCTGTGTTCTCTCTCTGTATCTCTCCCCATGCTGTGCCTGTGCCTCTCTCTGTATCTCTCCCCATGCTGTGCCTGTGCCTCTCTGTGTGTCTCTCCCCATGCTGTGCCTGTGTCTCTCCCCATGCTGTGCCTGTGTTCTCTCTCTGTGTCTCTCCCCATGCTGTGCCTGTGCCTCTCTCTGTGTCTCTCCCCATGCTGTGCCCGTGTCTCTCTCTGTGTCTCTCCCCATGCTGTGCCTGTGTGTCTCTGTGTGTCTCTCCCCATGCTGTGCCTGTGTGTCTCTGTGTGTCTCTCTCCATGCTGTGCCTGTGCCTCTCTCTGTGTCTCTCCCCATGCTGTGCCTGTGTTCTCTCTGTGTCTCTCCCCATGCTGTGCCTGTGTCTCTCTCTGTGTCTCTCCCCATGCTGTGCCTGTGTTCTCTCTGTGTCTCTCCCCATGCTGTGCCTGTGTGTCTCTGTGTGTCTCTCTCCATGCTGTGCCTGTGCCTCTCTCTGTGTCTCTCCCCATACTGTGCCTGTGTTCTCTCTGTGTCTCTCCCCATGCTGTGCCTGTGTGTCTCTCCCCATGCTGTGCCTGTGTTCCTCTGTGTCTCTCCCCATGCTGTGCCTGTGCCTCTCTCTGTGTCTCTCCCCATGCTGTGCCTGTGCCTTTCTCTGTGTCTCTCCCCATGCTTTGCCTGTGCCTCTCTCTGTGTCTCTCCCCATGCTGTGCCTGTGCCTCTCCCCATGCTGTGCCTGTGCCTCTCTCTGTGTCTCTCCCCATGCTGTGCCTGTTCCTCTCTCTGTGTCTCTCCCCATGCGGTGCCTGTGTCTCTCTCTGTGTCTCTCCCCATGCTGTGCCGGTGTCTCTCTCTGTGTCTCTCCCCTTGCGGTGCCTGTGCCTCTCTCTGTGTCTCTCCCCATGCTGTGCCTGTGTGTCTCTCCCCATGCTGTGTCTGTGTCTCTCTCTCCCTCTCCCCATGCAGTGCCTGTGCCTCTCTCTGTGTCTCTCCCCATGCTGTGCCAGTGCCTCTCCCCATGCTGTGCCTGTGCCTCTCTGTGTCTCTCCCCATGCTGTGCCTGTGTCTCTCTCTGTGTCTCTCCCCATGCTGTGCCTGTGCCTCTCTCTGTGTCTCTCCCCATGCTGTGCCTGTGCCTCTCTCTGTGTCTCTCCCCATGCTGTGCCTGTGTCTCTCTCTGTGTCTCTCCCCATGCTGTGCCTGTGTCTCTCCCCATGCTGTGCCTGTCTCTCCCCATGCTGTTCCTGTGCCTCTCTCTGTGTCTTTCCCCATGCTGTGCCTGTGTTCTCTCTGTGTCTCTCCCCATGCTGTGCCTGTGTCTCTCTCTGTGTCTCTCCCCATGCTGTGCCTGTGCCTCTCTCTGTGTCTCTCCCCACGCTGTGCCTGTGCCTCTCTGTGTCTCTCCCCATGCTGTGCCCGTGTCTCTCTCTGTGTCTCTCCCCATGCTGTGCCTGTGTTCTCTCTCTGTATCTCTCCCCATGCTGTGCCTGTGCCTCTGTGTGTCTCTCCCCATGCTGTGCCTGTGTCTCTCCTCATGCTGTGCCTGTGCCTCTCTCTGTGTCTCTCCCCATGCTGTGCCCGTGTCTCTCTCTGTGTCTCTCCCCATGCTGTGCCTGTGTGTCTCTGTGTGTCTCTCCCCATGCTGTGCCTGTGTTCTCTCTCTGTCTTTCCCCATGCTGTGCCTGTGTTCTCTCTCTGTCTCTCCCCATGCTGTGCCTGTGCCTCTCTGTGTCTCTCCCCTTGCGGTGCCTGTGCCTCTCTCTGTGTCTCTCCCCATGCTGTGCCTGTGTCTCTCCCCATGCTGTGTCTGTGTCTCTCTCTCCCTCTCCCCATGCTGTGCCCGTGTCTCTCTCTGTGTCTCTCCCCATGCTGTGCCTGTGTGTCTCTGTGTGTCTCTCCCCATGCTGTGCCTGTGTTCTCTCTCTGTCTCTCCCCATGCTGTGCCTGTGTGTCTCTCCCCATGCTGTGCCTGTGTGTCTCTGTGTGTCTCTCTCCATGCTGTGCCTGTGCGTCTCTCTGTGTCTCTCCCCATGCTGTGCCTGTGTTCTCTCTGTGTCTCTCCCCATGCTGTGCCTGTGTGTCTTTCCCCATGCTGTGCCTGTGTTCTCTCTGTGTCTCTCCCCATGCTGTGCCTGTGCCTCTCTCTGTGTCTCTCCCCATGCTGTGCCTGTGCCTCTCTCTGTGTCTCTCCCCATGCTGTGCCTGTGCCTCTCTCTGTGTCTCTCCCCATGCTGTGCCTGTGCCTCTCCCCATGCTGTGCCTGTGTCTCTCTCTGTGTCTCTCCCCATGCTGTGCCTGTGCCTCTCTCTGTGTCTCTCCCCATGCTGTGCCTGTGCCTCTCTTTGTCTCTCCCCATGCTGTGCCTGTGTCTCTCTCTGTGTCTCTCCCCATGCTGTGCCTGTGCCTCTCTCTGTGTCTCTCCCCATACTGTGCCTGTGTCTCTCTCTGTGTCTCTCCCCATGCTGTGCCGGTGTCTCTCTCTGTGTCTCTCCCCATGCTGTGTCTGTGTCTCTCTCTCTCCCTCTCCCCATGCAGTGCCTGTGCCTCTCTCTGTGTCTCTCCCCATGCTGTGCCTCTCTGTGTCTCTCCCCATGCTGTGCCTGTGTCTCTCTCTGTGTCTCTCCCCATGCTGTGCCTGTGCCTCTCTCTGTGTCTCTCCCCATGCTGTGCCTGTGCCTCTCTCTGTGTCTCTCCCCATGCTGTGCCTCTCTCTGTGTCTCTCCCCATGCTGTGCCCGTGTCTCTCTCTGTGTCTCTCCCCATGCTGTGCCTGTGCCTCTCTCTGTGTCTCTCCCCATGCTGTGCCTGTGTTCTCTCTGTGTCTCTCCCCATGCTGTGCCTGTGCCTCTCTCTGTGTCTCTCCCCATGCTGTGCCAGTGTTCTCTCTGTGTCTCTCCCCATGCTGTGCCTGTGCCTCTCTCTGTGTCTCTCCCCCATGCTGTGCCTGTGTTCTCTCTGTGTCTCTCCCCATGCTGTGCCTGTGCCTCTCTCTGTGTCTCTCCCCATGCTGTGCCTGTGCCTCTCTCTGTGTCTCTCCCCATTCTGTGCCTGTGTTCTCTCTGTGTCTCTCCCCATGCTGTGCCTGTGCCTCTCTCTGTGTCTCTCCCCATGCTGTGCCTGTGCCTCTCTCTGTGTCTCTCCCCATGCTGTGCCTGTGTCTCTCTCTGTGTCTCTCCCCATGCGGTGCCTGTGTCTCTCTCTGTGTCTCTCCCCATGCTGTGCCTGTGCCTCTCTCTGTTTCTCTCCTCATGCTGTGCCCGTGTCTCTCTCTGTGTCTCTCCCCATGCTGTGCCTGTGTGTCTCTGTGTGTCTCTCCCCATGCTGTGCCTGTGTTCTCTCTCTGTCTCTCCCCATGCTGTGCCTGTGTGTCTCTCCCCATGCTGTGCCTGTGTGTCTCTGTGTGTCTCTCTCCATGCTGTGCCTGTGCCTCTCTCTGTGTCTCTCCCCATGCTGTGCCTGTGCCTCTCTCTGTGTCTCTCCCCATGCTGTGCCTGTCTCTCTCTGTGTCTCTCCCCATGCTGTGCCTGTGTTCTCTCTGTGTCTCTCCCCATGCTGTGCCTGTGTCTCTCTCTGTGTCTCTCCCCATGCTGTGCCTGTGTTCTCTCTGTGTCTCTCCCCATGCTGTGCCTGTGTCTCTCTCTGTGTCTCTCCCCATGCTGTGCCTGTGTTCTCTCTGTGTCTCTCCCCATGCTGTGCCTGTGTGTCTCTGTGTGTCTCTCTCCATGCTGTGCCTGTGCCTCTCTCTGTGTCTCTCCCCATACTGTGCCTGTGTTCTCTCTGTGTCTCTCCCCATGCTGTGCCTGTGTGTCTCTCCCCATGCTGTGCCTGTGTTCCTCTGTGTCTCTCTCCATGCTGTGCCTGTGCCTCTCTCTGTGTCTCTCCCCATGCTGTGCCTGTGCCTTTCTCTGTGTCTCTCCCCATGCTTTGCCTGTGCCTCTCTCTGTGTCTCTCCCCATGCTGTGCCTGTGCCTCTCCCCATGCTGTGCCTGTGCCTCTCTCTGTGTCTCTCCCCATGCTGTGCCTGTTCCTCTCTCTGTGTCTCTCCCCATGCGGTGCCTGTGTCTCTCTCTGTGTCTCTCCCCATGCTGTGCCGGTGTCTCTCTCTGTGTCTCTCCCCTTGCGGTGCCTGTGCCTCTCTCTGTGTCTCTCCCCATGCTGTGCCTGTGTGTCTCTCCCCATGCTGTGTCTGTGTCTCTCTCTCCCTCTCCCCATGCAGTGCCTGTGCCTCTCTCTGTGTCTCTCCCCATGCTGTGCCAGTGCCTCTCCCCATGCTGTGCCTGTGCCTCTCTGTGTCTCTCCCCATGCTGTGCCTGTGTCTCTCTCTGTGTCTCTCCCCATGCTGTGCCTGTGCCTCTCTCTGTGTCTCTCCCCATGCTGTGCCTGTGCCTCTCTCTGTGTCTCTCCCCATGCTGTGCCTGTGTCTCTCTCTGTGTCTCTCCCCATGCTGTGCCTGTGTCTCTCCCCATGCTGTGCCTGTCTCTCCCCATGCTGTGCCTGTGCCTCTCTCTGTGTCTTTCCCCATGCTGTGCCTGTGTTCTCTCTGTGTCTCTCCCCATGCTGTGCCTGTGTCTCTCCCCATGCTGTGCCTGTGCCTCTCTCTGTGTCTCTCCCCACGCTGTGCCTGTGCCTCTCTGTGTCTCTCCCCATGCTGTGCCCGTGTCTCTCTCTGTGTCTCTCCCCATGCTGTGCCTGTGTTCTCTCTCTGTATCTCTCCCCATGCTGTGCCTGTGCCTCTGTGTGTCTCTCCCCATGCTGTGCCTGTGTCTCTCCTCATGCTGTGCCTGTGCCTCTCTCTGTGTCTCTCCCCATGCTGTGCCCGTGTCTCTCTCTGTGTCTCTCCCCATGCTGTGCCTGTGTGTCTCTGTGTGTCTCTCCCCATGCTGTGCCTGTGTTCTCTCTCTGTCTCTCCCCATGCTGTGCCTGTGTTCTCTCTCTGTCTCTCCCCATGCTGTGCCTGTGCCTCTCTGTGTCTCTCCCCTTGCGGTGCCTGTGCCTCTCTCTGTGTCTCTCCCCATGCTGTGCCTGTGTCTCTCCCCATGCTGTGTCTGTGTCTCTCTCTCCCTCTCCCCATGCTGTGCCCGTGTCTCTCTCTGTGTCTCTCCCCATGCTGTGCCTGTGTGTCTCTGTGTGTCTCTCCCAATGCTGTGCCTGTGTTCTCTCTCTGTCTCTCCCCATGCTGTGCCTGTGTGTCTCTCCCCATGCTGTGCCTGTGTGTCTCTGTGTGTCTCTCTCCATGCTGTGCCTGTGCGTCTCTCTGTGTCTCTCCCCATGCTGTGCCTGTGTTCTCTCTGTGTCTCTCCCCATGCTGTGCCTGTGTGTCTCTCCCCATGCTGTGCCTGTGTTCTCTCTGTCTCTCCCCATGCTGTGCCTGTGCCTCTCTCTGTGTCTCTCCCCATGCTGTGCCTGTGCCTCTCTCTGTGTCTCTCCCCATGCTGTGCCTGTGCCTCTCTCTGTGTCTCTCCCCATGCTGTGCCTGTGCCTCTCCCCATGCTGTGCCTGTGTCTCTCTCTGTGTCTCTCCCCATGCTGTGCCTGTGCCTCTCTCTGTGTCTCTCCCCATGCTGTGCCTGTGCCTCTCTTTGTCTCTCCCCATGCTGTGCCTGTGTCTCTCTCTGTGTCTCTCCCCATGCTGTGCCTGTGCCTCTCTCTGTGTCTCTCCCCATACTGTGCCTGTGTCTCTCTCTGTGTCTCTCCCCATGCTGTGCCGGTGTCTCTCTCTGTGTCTCTCCCCATGCTGTGTCTGTGTCTCTCTCTCTCCCTCTCCCCATGCAGTGCCTGTGCCTCTCTCTGTGTCTCTCCCCATGCTGTGCCTCTCTGTGTCTCTCCCCATGCTGTGCCTGTGTCTCTCTCTGTGTCTCTCCCCATGCTGTGCCTGTGCCTCTCTCTGTGTCTCTCCCCATGCTGTGCCTGTGCCTCTCTCTGTGTCTCTCCCCATGCTGTGCCTCTCTCTGTGTCTCTCCCCATGCTGTGCCCGTGTCTCTCTCTGTGTCTCTCCCCATGCTGTGCCTGTGCCTCTCTCTGTGTCTCTCCCCATGCTGTGCCTGTGTTCTCTCTGTGTCTCTCCCCATGCTGTGCCTGTGCCTCTCTCTGTGTCTCTCCCCATGCTGTGCCAGTGTTCTCTCTGTGTCTCTCCCCATGCTGTGCCTGTGCCTCTCTCTGTGTCTCTCCCCCATGCTGTGCCTGTGTTCTCTCTGTGTCTCTCCCCATGCTGTGCCTGTGCCTCTCTCTGTGTCTCTCCCCATGCTGTGCCTGTGCCTCTCTCTGTGTCTCTCCCCATGCTGTGCCTGTGTTCTCTCTGTGTCTCTCCCCATGCTGTGCCTGTGCCTCTCTCTGTGTCTCTCCCCATGCTGTGCCTGTGCCTCTCTCTGTGTCTCTCCCCATGCTGTGCCTGTGTCTCTCTCTGTGTCTCTCCCCATGCGGTGCCTGTGTCTCTCTCTGTGTCTCTCCCCATGCTGTGCCTGTGCCTCTCTCTGTGTCTCTCCTCATGCTGTGCCCGTGTCTCTCTCTGTGTCTCTCCCCATGCTGTGCCTGTGTGTCTCTGTGTGTCTCTCCCCATGCTGTGCCTGTGTTCTCTCTCTGTCTCTCCCCATGCTGTGCCTGTGTGTCTCTCCCCATGCTGTGCCTGTGTGTCTCTGTGTGTCTCTCTCCATGCTGTGCCTGTGCCTCTCTCTGTGTCTCTCCCCATGCTGTGCCTGTGCCTCTCTCTGTGTCTCTCCCCATGCTGTGCCTGTCTCTCTCTGTGTCTCTCCCCATGCTGTGCCTGTGTTCTCTCTGTGTCTCTCCCCATGCTGTGCCTGTGTGTCTCTGTGTGTCTCTCTCCATGCTGTGCCTGTGCCTCTCTCTGTGTCTCTCCCCATACTGTGCCTGTGTTCTCTCTGTGTCTCTCCACATGCTGTGCCTGTGCCTCTCTGTGTCTCTCCCCATGCTGTGCCTGTGTCTCTCTCTGTGTCTCTCCCCATGCTGTGCCTGTGCCTCTCTCTGTGTCTCTCCCCATGCTGTGCCCGTGTCTCTCTCTGTGTCTCTCCCCATGCTGTGCCTGTGTTCTCTCTCTGTATCTCTCCCCATGCTGTGCCTGTGCCTCTCTCTGTATCTCTCCCCATGCTGTGCCTGTGCCTCTCTGTGTGTCTCTCCTCATGCTGTGCCTGTGTCTCTCCCCATGCTGTGCCTGTGTTCTCTCTCTGTGTCTCTCCCCATGCTGTGCCTGTGCCTCTCTCTGTGTCTCTCCCCATGCTGTGCCCGTGTCTCTCTCTGTGTCTCTCCCCATGCTGTGCCTGTGTGTCTCTGTGTGTCTCTCCCCATGCTGTGCCTGTGTTCTCTCTCTCTTTCCCCATGCTGTGCCTGTGTGTCTCTCCCCATGCTGTGCCTGTGTGTCTCTGTGTGTCTCTCTCCATGCTGTGCCTGTGCCTCTCTCTGTCTCTCCCCCTGCTGTGCCTGTGTTCTCTCTGTGTCTCTCCCCATGCTGTGCCTGTGTCTCTCTCTGTGTCTCTCCCCATGCTGTGCCTGTGTTCTCTCTGTGTCTCTCCCCATGCTGTGCCTGTGTGTCTCTGTGTGTCTCTCTCCATGCTGTGCCTGTGCCTCTCTCTGTGTCTCTCCCCATACTGTGCCTGTGTTCTCTCTGTGTCTCTCCCCATGCTGTGCCTGTGTGTCTCTCCCCATTCTGTGCCTGTGTTCTCTCTGTGTCTCTCCCCATGCTGTGCCTGTGCCTCTCTCTGTGTCTCTCCCCATGCTGTGCCTGTGCCTCTCTCTGTCTCTCCCCATGCTTTGCATGTGCCTCTCTCTGTGTCTCTCCCCATGCTGTGCCTGTGCCTCTCCCCATGCTGTGCCTGTGCCTCTCTCTGTGTCTCTCCCCATGCTGTGCCTGTTCCTCTCTCTGTGTCTCTCCCCATGCGGTGCCTGTGTCTCTCTCTGTGTCTCTCCCCATGCTGTGCCGGTGTCTCTCTCTGTGTCTCTCCCCTTGCGGTGCCTGTGCCTCTCTCTGTGTCTCTCCCCATGCTGTGCCTGTGTGTCTCTCCCCATGCTGTGTCTGTGTGTCTCTCTCCCTCTCCCCATGCAGTGCCTGTGCCTCTCTCTGTGTCTCTCCCCATGCTGTGCCAGTGCCTCTCCCCATGCTGTGCCTGTGCCTCTCTGTGTCTCTCCCCATGCTGTACCTGTGTCTCTCTCTGTGTCTCTCCCCATGCTGTGCCTGTGCCTCTCTCTGTGTCTCTCCCCATGCTGTGCCTGTGCCTCTCTCTGTGTCTTTCCCCATGCTGTGACTGTGTCTCTCTCTGTGTCTCTCCCCATGCTGTGCCTGTGTCTCTCCCCATGCTGTGCCTGTGCCTCTCTCTGTGTCTCTCCCCATGCTGTGCCTGTGCCTCTCTCTGTGTCTCTCCCCATGCTGTGCCTGTGTTCTCTCTGTGTCTCTCCCCATGCTGTGCCTGTGTCTCTCTCTGTGTC
The DNA here is from genome assembly GCF_040206685.1 of Ascaphus truei. Taxonomy (NCBI): domain Eukaryota; kingdom Metazoa; phylum Chordata; class Amphibia; order Anura; family Ascaphidae; genus Ascaphus; species Ascaphus truei. Next base: position 79,216 of record NW_027457148.1, on the reverse strand, counting down.
TCTCCCCATGCTGTGCCTGTGCCTCTCTCTGTGTCTCTCCCCACGCTGTGCCTGTGCCTCTCTGTGTCTCTCCCCATGCTGTGCCCGTGTCTCTCTCTGTGTCTCTCCCCATGCTGTGCCTGTGTTCTCTCTCTGTATCTCTCCCCATGCTGTGCCTGTGCCTCTCTGTGTGTCTCTCCCCATGCTGTGCCTGTGTCTCTCCTCATGCTGTGCCTGTGCCTCTCTCTGTGTCTCTCCCCATGCTGTGCCCGTGTCTCTCTCTGTGTCTCTCCCCATGCTGTGCCTGTGTGTCTCTGTGTGTCTCTCCCCATGCTGTGCCTGTGTTCTCTCTCTGTCTCTCCCCATGCTGTGCCTGTGTCTCTCCCCATGCTGTGCCTGTGTGTCTCTGTGTGTCTCTCTCCATGCTGTGCCTGTGCCTCTCTCTGTGTCTCTCCCCATGCTGTGCCTGTGTTCTCTCTGTGTCTCTCCCCATGCTGTGCCTGTGTGTCTCTCCCCATGCTGTGCCTGTGTTCTCTCTGTGTCTCTCCCCATGCTGTGCCTGTGCCTCTCTCTGTCTCTCCCCATGCTGTGCCTGTGCCTCTCTCTGTGTCTCTCCCCATGCTGTGCCTGTGCCTCTCTGTCTCTCCCCATGCTGTGCCTGTGTCTCTCTCTGTGTCTCTCCCCATGCTGTGCCTGTGCCTCTCTCTGTGTTTCTCCCCATGCTGTGCCTGTGCCTCTCTGTGTCTCTCCCCATGCTGTGCCTGTGTCTCTCTGTGTCTCTCCCCATGCTGTGCCTGTGTCTCTCTCTGTGTCTCTCCCCATGCTGTGCCTGTGCCTCTCTCTGTGTCTCTCCCCATACTGTGCCTGTGTCTCTCTCTGTGTCTCTCCCCATGCTGTGCCGGTGTCTCTCTCTGTGTCTCTCCCCATGCTGTGTCTGTGTCTCTCTCTCCCTCTCCCCATGCAGTGCCTGTGCCTCTCTCTGTGTCTCTCCCCATGCTGTGCCTGTGCCTCTCTGTGTCTCTCCCCATGCTGTGCCTGTGTCTCTCTCTGTGTCTCTCCCCATGCTGTGCCTGTGCCTCTCTCTGTGTCTCTCCCCATGCTGTGCCTGTGCCTCTCTCTGTGTCTCTCCCCATGCTGTGCCTGTGCCTCTCTCTGTGTCTCTCCCCATGCTGTGCCTGTGTTCTCTCTGTGTCTCTCCCCATGCTGTGCCTGTGCCTCTCTCTGTGTCTCTCCCCATGCTGTGCCTGTGCCTCTCTCTGTGTCTCTCCCCATGCTGTGCCTGTGTCTCTCTCTGTGTCTCTCCCCATGCGGTGCCTGTGTCTCTCTCTGTGTCTCTCCCCATGCTGTGCCTGTGCCTCTCTCTGTGTCTCTCCTCATGCTGTGCCCGTGTCTCTCTCTGTGTCTCTCCCCATGCTGTGCCTGTGTGTCTCTGTGTGTCTCTCCCCATGCTGTGCCTGTGTTCTCTCTCTGTCTCTCCCCATGCTGTGCCTGTGTGTCTCTCCCCATGCTGTGCCTGTGTGTCTCTGTGTGTCTCTCTCCATGCTGTGCCTGTGCCTCTCTCTGTGTCTCTCCCCATGCTGTGCCTGTGCCTCTCTCTGTCTCTCCCCATGCTGTGCCTGTCTCTCTCTGTGTCTCTCCCCATGCTGTGCCTGTGTTCTCTCTGTGTCTCTCCCCATGCTGTGCCTGTGTGTCTCTGTGTGTCTCTCTCCATGCTGTGCCTGTGCCTCTCTCTGTGTCTCTCCCCATACTGTGCCTGTGTTCTCTCTGTGTCTCTCCCCATGCTGTGCCTGTGCCTCTCTGTGTCTCTCCCCATGCTGTGCCTGTGTCTCTCTCTGTGTCTCTCCCCATGCTGTGCCTGTGCCTCTCTCTGTGTCTCTCCCCATGCTGTGCCCGTGTCTCTCTCTGTGTCTCTCCCCATGCTGTGCCTGTGTTCTCTCTCTGTATCTCTCCCCATGCTGTGCCTGTGCCTCTCTCTGTATCTCTCCCCATGCTGTGCCTGTGCCTCTCTGTGTGTCTCTCCTCATGCTGTGCCTGTGTCTCTCCCCATGCTGTGCCTGTGTTCTCTCTCTGTGTCTCTCCCCATGCTGTGCCTGTGCCTCTCTCTGTGTCTCTCCCCATGCTGTGCCCGTGTCTCTCTCTGTGTCTCTCCCCATGCTGTGCCTGTGTGTCTCTGTGTGTCTCTCCCCATGCTGTGCCTGTGTTCTCTCTCTCTTTCCCCATGCTGTGCCTGTGTGTCTCTCCCCATGCTGTGCCTGTGTGTCTCTGTGTGTCTCTCTCCATGCTGTGCCTGTGCCTCTCTCTGTCTCTCCCCCTGCTGTGCCTGTGTTCTCTCTGTGTCTCTCCCCATGCTGTGCCTGTGTCTCTCTCTGTGTCTCTCCCCATGCTGTGCCTGTGTTCTCTCTGTGTCTCTCCCCATGCTGTGCCTGTGTGTCTCTGTGTGTCTCTCTCCATGCTGTGCCTGTGCCTCTCTCTGTGTCTCTCCCCATACTGTGCCTGTGTTCTCTCTGTGTCTCTCCCCATGCTGTGCCTGTGTGTCTCTCCCCATTCTGTGCCTGTGTTCTCTCTGTGTCTCTCCCCATGCTGTGCCTGTGCCTCTCTCTGTGTCTCTCCCCATGCTGTGCCTGTGCCTCTCTCTGTCTCTCCCCATGCTTTGCATGTGCCTCTCTCTGTGTCTCTCCCCATGCTGTGCCTGTGCCTCTCCCCATGCTGTGCCTGTGCCTCTCTCTGTGTCTCTCCCCATGCTGTGCCTGTTCCTCTCTCTGTGTCTCTCCCCATGCGGTGCCTGTGTCTCTCTCTGTGTCTCTCCCCATGCTGTGCCGGTGTCTCTCTCTGTGTCTCTCCCCTTGCGGTGCCTGTGCCTCTCTCTGTGTCTCTCCCCATGCTGTGCCTGTGTGTCTCTCCCCATGCTGTGTCTGTGTGTCTCTCTCCCTCTCCCCATGCAGTGCCTGTGCCTCTCTCTGTGTCTCTCCCCATGCTGTGCCAGTGCCTCTCCCCATGCTGTGCCTGTGCCTCTCTGTGTCTCTCCCCATGCTGTACCTGTGTCTCTCTCTGTGTCTCTCCCCATGCTGTGCCTGTGCCTCTCTCTGTGTCTCTCCCCATGCTGTGCCTGTGCCTCTCTCTGTGTCTTTCCCCATGCTGTGACTGTGTCTCTCTCTGTGTCTCTCCCCATGCTGTGCCTGTGTCTCTCCCCATGCTGTGCCTGTGCCTCTCTCTGTGTCTCTCCCCATGCTGTGCCTGTGCCTCTCTCTGTGTCTCTCCCCATGCTGTGCCTGTGTTCTCTCTGTGTCTCTCCCCATGCTGTGCCTGTGTCTCTCTCTGTGTCTCTCCCCATGCTGTGCCTGTGCCTCTCTCTGTGTCTCTCCCCACGCTGTGCCTGTGCCTCTCTGTGTCTCTCCCCATGCTGTGCCCGTGTCTCTCTCTGTGTCTCTCCCCATGCTGTGCCTGTGTTCTCTCTCTGTATCTCTCCCCATGCTGTGCCTGTGCCTCTCTGTGTGTCTCTCCCCATGCTGTGCCTGTGTCTCTCCTCATGCTGTGCCTGTGCCTCTCTCTGTGTCTCTCCCCATGCTGTGCCCGTGTCTCTCTCTGTGTCTCTCCCCATGCTGTGCCTGTGTGTCTCTGTGTGTCTCTCCCCATGCTGTGCCTGTGTTCTCTCTCTGTCTCTCCCCATGCTGTGCCTGTGTCTCTCCCCATGCTGTGCCTGTGTGTCTCTGTGTGTCTCTCTCCATGCTGTGCCTGTGCCTCTCTCTGTGTCTCTCCCCATGCTGTGCCTGTGTTCTCTCTGTGTCTCTCCCCATGCTGTGCCTGTGTGTCTCTCCCCATGCTGTGCCTGTGTTCTCTCTGTGTCTCTCCCCATGCTGTGCCTGTGCCTCTCTCTGTCTCTCCCCATGCTGTGCCTGTGCCTCTCTCTGTGTCTCTCCCCATGCTGTGCCTGTGCCTCTCTGTCTCTCCCCATGCTGTGCCTGTGTCTCTCTCTGTGTCTCTCCCCATGCTGTGCCTGTGCCTCTCTCTGTGTTTCTCCCCATGCTGTGCCTGTGCCTCTCTGTGTCTCTCCCCATGCTGTGCCTGTGTCTCTCTGTGTCTCTCCCCATGCTGTGCCTGTGTCTCTCCCCATGCTGTGCCTGTGCCTCTCTCTGTGTCTCTCCCCATACTGTGCCTGTGTCTCTCTCTGTGTCTCTCCCCATGCTGTGCCGGTGTCTCTCTCTGTGTCTCTCCCCATGCTGTGTCTGTGTCTCTCTCTCCCTCTCCCCATGCAGTGCCTGTGCCTCTCTCTGTGTCTCTCCCCATGCTGTGCCTCTCTGTGTCTCTCCCCATGCTGTGCCTGTGTCTCTCTCTGTGTCTCTCCCCATGCTGTGCCTGTGCCTCTCTCTGTGTCTCTCCCCATGCTGTGCCTGTGCCTCTCTCTGTGTCTCTCCCCATGCTGTGCCTCTCTCTGTGTCTCTCCCCATGCTGTGCCCGTGTCTCTCTCTGTGTCTCTCCCCATGCTGTGCCTGTGCCTCTCTCTGTGTCTCTCCCCATGCTGTGCCTGTGCCTCTCTCTGTGTCTCTCCCCATGCTGTGCCTGTGCCTCTCTCTGTGTCTCTCCCCATGCTGTGCCTGTGTTCTCTCTGTGTCTCTCCCCATGCTGTGCCTGTGCCTCTCTCTGTGTCTCTCCCCATGCTGTGCCTGTGCCTCTCTCTGTGTCTCTCCCCATGCTGTGCCTGTGTTCTCTCTGTGTCTCTCCCCATGCTGTGCCTATGCCTCTCTCTGTGTCTCTCCCCATGCTGTGCCTGTGCCTCTCTCTGTGTCTCTCCCCATGCTGTGCCTGTGTCTCTCTCTGTGTCTCTCCCCATGCGGTGCCTGTGTCTCTCTCTGTGTCTCTCCCCATGCTGTGCCTGTGCCTCTCTCTGTGTCTCTCCCCATGCTGTGCCTGTGCCTCTCTCTGTGTCTCTCCCAATGCTGTGCCTGTGCCTCTCTGTGTCTCTCCCCATGCTGTGCCTGTGCCTCTCTCTGTGTCTCTCCCCATGCTGTGCCTGTGTCTCTCCCCATGCTGTGCCTGTGTTCTCTCTTTCTCCACTCCCCATGCTGTGTCTATCCCCATGCTGTGTCTCTCCCCACGCTGTGCCTGTGCCTCTCTCTATGTCTCTCCCCATGCTGTGCCTGTGTTCTCTCTGTGTCTCTCCCCATGCTGTGCCTGTGTCTCTCCCCATGCTGTGCCTGTGCCTCTCTCTGTGTCTCTCCCCATGCTGTGCCTGTGCCTCTCTCTGTGTCTCTCCCCACGCTGTGCCTGTGTTCTCTCTCTGTCTCTCCCCATGCTGTGCCTGTGTCTCTCTCTCTCTCTCTCTCTGTCTCTCCCTATGCTGTGCCTGTGTGTGCCTCTCTCTCTCTCTGCCTCTCCCTATGCTGTGCCTGTGTGTGTGTGTCTCTCTCTCTCTCTCTGCCTCTCCCCATGCTGTGCCTGTGTGTGTCTCTCTCTCTCTGCCTCTCCCCATGCTGTGCCTGTGTTCTCTCTGTGTCTCTTCCCCCCCCCCCCCCATTGTGTGAGTGTGTGTCCCTCATTCTGGACCATACTGTACCTGGGTGGGGGAAGCCATCTTGAGCCCTGACAGCAGACACCGACACTTCTGGGTTTCACTGCTGGGGCTCCGCAGCTCAGACCCGGCCCCTGCTCCATGCATTGTCTGCTCTCTGCTGCCTCCCTGCTCTGATGGTCAAAAGCGGAACAGCCACAAAAAACGGAACATTTTACAGCATACAGGGCAGCCGGGACTGAGGTTAAAAAACCGGGACTGAGGTTAAAAAACCTCGACTGAAGCCCTCAACATAAATTTACCTAAACCAGTAGAAAAGCTAATTGGACTAAACTTTAACTTTAAATGCCAACCCTCCATGATCAAATACCTAGGGGTGTATATAACAAAGGATTTCAAAGCATTATACAAGGCAAATTATCCCAGGTTGTTTAAGACTCTGAGAGAGGATCTCAGGAGATGGGCGGAGTATGGCATCTCTTGGTTTGGAAGAATTCACAGTGTGAAAATGAATCTCCTTCCGAAGGTGCTATACCTTTTCCAGGCCCTCCCGATCCCCCTGCTGAAAGATGATATCCTCTCGCTGCAGTCTAGGATAACGAAGTTTATCTGGAATAAAAAAGGCCCAAGGATAAAAAAAGACATCTTGAGGAGGCCGACCTCGAGAGGAGGGTTGGGGGTGCCTTGCTTGTACGCCTATTACAAAGCAGCCCAATTGAGCCAAATTATACAGTGGCACGCAGATCCGGACCTTCGGAGATGGGTGGCATTGGAAAAAGAATGTTGTGCACCCATAGAGATGCAGAATCTAATTTGGTTACCCAAAAAAAGCTAGTCCAGGATTCGGACAACGCTGCAGACCATTTCAAACTCCTTGAAGATATGGGAGGCTACCAAATTCAGATGTTCTCTCACAACACTAAACTCCTTAATGACACCCATTTGGGGTAACCCCGACTTTGCTCCAGGCCTGGATAGTTCTAATTTCTCAAAGTGGATTCAGTCAGGGTATTTTCGACTAAAAGATCTGGAGGGTAGAAAATATGTCAAAACATTCGATCACATCAAAGAGGAAAAAAATATACCTAACGCAGAATTCTTTAGATACCTCCAGATCAGGGCATTTTATAACAAAGCCCCAATTCGGCCCCGCAGAACAAATTTCTAGCAGCTGTGTTCAAGAGGAACGGACACAAGGGGACTAACTTCTAGAATGTACAGGGAAGTGATCTGCCCCGAGACAGGAGACGAACCCAGACTTAGCTATATGGGACAGTGGGAAGCAGACCTGGGGGAGACATTAGAGGACGAAGATTGGGACAGGATCCTGCAGGCAGCAGCCAAAAGCTCTATCTGTACCACGTTAAAGGAGAACACATACAAAGTCCTGATGCGCTGGTACCATACCCCAACAAAATTGTCTAAATTTGTCAGAGGCTATTCACCGATCTGTCCCAAGCAGTGCGGGGAAAGAGCTGACTTGCGCCACATGCTGTGGTCTTGCACGAAGGTGGCTCCGATTTGGGCGGAAATTAGAGAGTGGTTGCAAAGGTTGATAGGTGTGGAGATCTCCCTGGACCCGTGGCTGTTCTTGCTGGGCAGGCGGATCCGGGGGCTATCGAACGCAACTCATAAATTGATAACACATTTTGCAACCGCCACCAGATGCGAAATCGCAGCATCGTGGAAGCAACCGGATATACCAATTTTACCCAAAATCAGGAATAGAATTTGGTTTGTTTGCCGGATGGAACAGTTGACAAGTTTGGTTAACGACTCCGGCTCAAATTTTCTAAAAGTCTAGTCGCCTTGGCTGGCCCAGACAGACATCCCGGGGGTAGACGTTACCAGAATTTTGCAATGATAGTTGGAAATGCGTTCTCCGGTAACCAAACGGATCCATGACCACATAGCGACAGTAGGAACGAGAGGCACGTGGGAGCCCAGAGATTCGGGGACACCCCTAGTGGTGGTGACAAGGATTCACAAATCTCCAGAAACTAAAAGGCCGTCAGGAAGGCGGGAAAAGAGTGCTGCTTTCCCCCATCCGTCGACGGGTCGCCCGCCCCCCACATCCCCCGCCCCCCTGTCCCTCCCCCTCATCCTGATACCTTGAAGTCACGTCCTCCTGTTTGTCCTGTCTGTCATGTTTGTTAGATTCATTGTATTTGTAATAAGGAATTGGTGTTTATGCGAGAGCCAATGGATTGTGTTACTATGTATGTACTGTATCACCTAATAAAATCAAAGTTATATAAAACTTAAAATGGCTGAGCAGAAAATAGGGTACACACACCCCTATGATGCTACCCAAGGTAATGTCCATGTAAATGAAAGTGCAATGTGTAGCACATGAATCTATGATCATTCTAGTTGAATAGCTTGATAAGCCCATGGGAATCCATATTCCATATCATCAGTATTGAGTATTGAGTACAAATGACTGAGCATAAAGTCTTAAGTTGATCCACTATTACACACACCCAATAGCCTAATACATCAGGTAAATCTGTATGGATGTGGTGGGAAACTTGTAACTTGCTTGCAGTCAGAATGTCACATATAACCGAATGGTAACAAATAAATTGGTTACTCACTCATAGTGGAACTTCACCTGGATGGATTTCGCATTCCTATACACTTAATGGAAAGGTAATGGGCAGTAGCCCTCATTTATCGTTACCTTGGTCCCTATTTAGGGAAGTGTATATGTTAAGGGGGGTAAGCAGGGTAAACCATATCTGCGGTAGTCATGCTGACTGACCGCTAGGTCCCATGTATATGTCCCCCCTTAACTCTGTATTATACAATGGTGGAATGATTTATTGAAGTTCCCATCTATCTATATGTTGATATACAGCTTGTGAGTCCATACACGTGTATGAGCGTCAATCTCTACGTATACACATGTTACTCACTCATAACCTGTGGAAATCCGGGCGTTGTCGGCATGCTCCTACCGGTTGCGTTCAATGAGAAGAGAAAATGTGAATGGCGGTGCAACTGCCTTGAAGGAAAGATACCGACCGGACTGCAAGCTCCTCGGTACAAAAAGAGATTATTGGCAAAACATTAAAAACAGTAAGAGAGCAACTCTTAAAATGGCCGACACTGTCAGGTAAACCAACTGTCCTTTTAGCTCCGCCCACTTATCCCAACAGCCTTCCAGGACATTCTATGTGCCAAGCTTTCCCGCTCAATTTATTAACCCCTTAATAACTCAGGTTATTCCTCATCAGCAATCATGATCCCCATTCCCTATTGGTACATGGGGCTCTGCTACATTGAAAATAAAAAGTTTCACGTCTGCATAAAGTGCAATATCTATATCTAATATCCTCCTAAAATATTGGGAGGAATATCATCTAAAACCATCATTTTCAAATGATGAGGGTTTTTTTTTCCCCGTGTAGTGATTGGAACCTCCATTTTAACTTTGCATTAAATGTTTATTACCGGTAGAAACACGTGAATCGTACACTTACATATATTTTATATTTGATTTTAAAAAAATCATTCGATAAAATATAAGATTGGATATATATTATACGCATATGAATGTGTTAAAATTGCGGATATATATATATATTTATATTTAATTTTTGTAATGTCGCTCTAAATAATGTAAATATAGCTGACACCATTGAGGGTAACTTTTTTTCCCCTCCATGAGTTGCTATGACAACCCCTTCACAAAATATACTCAGACCTCTGGTGGTAACAGCGCTCAGGAGCAGGGCCCTCGTTACCTTTTGTATCTGTGCTTGCTTGTCCTTATTTGGTAGGTCATTCTGTTTATGTAATATACATAACTCTGTGTCCCCATTGTGATGCGCAGAGGAATAAGTTGGTGCTTTACAAATAAATAATGATGATAATTAACCGATATAAATAGTGAGTTCATTGTTTCCATTTTATACTCGGAAGGAACGGCAGAGATAAGGCAGATCCTAGGTGAGGTTCTCTTTATCATAGTGGATTGGACACTGTGCCCAACCGGCTTTCATTTCCACTCAGGATCAGCGGAATATTTTGGCTACAGCCAATAGGGAGCTGAGCTGTTATCATGAAGATTAGTGGCTAATGGATGTGATAATACTGGCCGCAGAATTTCAATGTTACACACCTTTTATGCCACAAAGAACTGTTCAGCACTGCTGTTTTCAGCTCTGATGTAGAGATACTGTTCACACAGCCTACATCAACAATAGTGCAAACTGATCTGCCCATGCACAGGCTTACTCTTGAACAAAACTGTTCCATTCTGAAAACTGTCTAGTTGGCATGTTTTGGTCATCAGGAAAGTGCTAGATGGCAAACCCAATAAATCACAAATGCTCAATCCGACTGACAATAAATGAATCCAATAAGATTAGATTGTGAGCTCTTGGGAGCAGAGACTCCTCTTCCTGCACTTTTATGTCTTTATTATCACAAAAAAAGAAAATGTAAAATCAGATGTCAATTTCCAAAAACATACAATAAGTCAGGAAATCTTTCTATTCCCAGTCACTATCTAAACCCAAAGGAATTCAACATTTTTATTGAGATATCCATTTAATTCCTTTCTCTCAAAAAGAGATTCGACAGGTGCAACTGCTGGTTTTCAACCGCTTGCCTTGCGAATTTGCACTTCTTTGCCACCCGTGCCGCGAGACTCCAACGGCCAGATGAATGGCCCATCGGGATTAACACGCTGTGAGAATCCTACCTGGCTTCACCTGTCTGTAATAGACGCATTGTAAGCGAGAGACTGAATCAGTCACTCTACCTGTGCGCCTCTAACAGGCGATCATGGTGTTTTTATTTTATTTTAATAATACTGTATTGCAGCAGGGAGTCTCTGGAGCTGAACCACACTGATTTCAGGTCCGGGGACCCCCTGATTTCTGAGTTACAGACCCCGTTATGGGGTGCCGGTATCCCAGTGGCCATGTTGAAATTCTCCCACGTCACGGCCCACGTGATTGGAAGATTTAACCAAAGCAAGTGGATACCGGCACCCCATAACGGGAACTTTAACTTGGGAAGCTGGGAGGGCCTCGGACCTGAAATCAATGCAATACAGCTCTGGAGTCCCCCTGCTACAATACTATGTTATCAAAATAAAATAAAAGCAGCTTCATTAGCAGCAATAAAGGGGTTAAGCCAGACTACCTGGTTTATTAAGGGTAGAGGGGGTGAGTGAAGGGTGTAGTTGGCCCAGGGTGGGTGATTAGGCCTACCGGGAAGGTTGCGGGATTTGGTTAATCCCTTCATTACCTTAGCAGTAGTAACCGCTATGGTAATGAGCGGATTAACCCCTCCCACTACTCACCTGAGAGGCCTAACCACCCACCCTCGGGCAACTACCCCCTTCACCCAACTCATCTGCCCCCAATTAACATTACAATACATTGAACAACCCCCCCCCCACACCACCACTATGGTAATTAAGTGGTTAACTCCCCTCCCGCTAGCCACCCGGGAGGCCTAACCACTCTCCCCCCCTCCCCCCCTCCCCCCCTTCCTCTACCCATTGATTGCCACAATGGAATACCTATGGCCTATGGCAAGGTTTGCCACTATGGCAGTCAATAGGCAACCTACAAATAAAAAAAACAAGCAGCAAATAAAATACATTACATTTCCATAACAAAAAAAATGCCCATAAACCAATTGATTGGCACAGTGGCACACACATGCCCTGTGGGCATGGGTTGCCACTATGGCAGTCAATGTGCACGCTGCAAATAAAAAAAAACCCCAGCATCAAATAAAAGACTTTAAAATTCAGTAAAATAAAAAAAGGCCAATAAAGCAATTGATTGGCACAGTGGCACACCAATGACCTATGCGCTTGAGTTGCCACTATGGAAGTTAATGTGCAAGTTGCAAAAAAAAGAAAACAGGGCCAAATAAAGACATTCACATTCAATTTTAAAACAATGCCCATAAACCCACGGGCAGCTGCAGATGTGTGGCTTGTTTTCCGGGGGTCGGGCCCAACATCAAAGCTGACAGCTGTGGAGATGGTTGTGGTGGAAGCCAAGCTGCAGTAGCAACTGGGTATTAAAATGTGTCATCTGTTCCGGTATTGAAATGGCTGCTCCAAGAGGTTTTACTCACCTCTTCAGGACAACTGCTCAACCGCTCAACCACATGGTCACCTTCAATATTAACCACAACAAAAAGATAACAATTTACTCCGTTTGGCACAACATTAGTATTACCACACAGAGCATACCAATGTTTAATTTGTTAAATCACTGCTTGCATAAACTAATCATATTAATTAGATTAATAAAGAAAGCAATTACTATTTAATTCCTCATTTAACCTTTTTGGTGGAAATACACACTTGAAAACGAGAGGTAACTCAATGTATTATTTGCTGGTAAAATATTTAATAAATAAATAGTTTCAAGAGTATCAATCTAATAGGTTTCTCATTTATGAAGTGAATGAACCCTACCCCCACCTCTTGCTCGTATATCCACTCGTTCCAAAGTGCCATTTAACTTGAAAGATTGAGTTTTTGTTTTATTTAAATATTCCTCCCATTTCTGTCCTGTAGACTTAAAACTAACATAAGTCTCTGAAACTTGGCTGCTTAGTGACAATTTTTTCTCTATCTTTTTTCCTTTTAGAAATTGTATATGCCATAATTTCCCCTCATAATACCTCATTTACTGTCGCGGCCCCTCCTATCCTCTGACTTACCCGGAAAAATGCAGGGATGTTATCCGACTATCACGGGCCTTCTCCGCGCGGCCCGAAATCCGCTGATAGCGCTAATAGCGCTAGACAATGAAAGCGCTTAGCGCTAAATAGAAATGCCCGCCGGCGCCCAAAACGTCAGAAAACGGCCCGCATCAGCCCGCGATTTTTAAAATCGCGGGGAAAAGGTCACAGGAGAATAAAGGCGGCCGCCACTGTAGCTGATTCCCAGAAAAATTCTGGCTAAGATCCTTTTGTCCATTTTTTCTAATATACTGCAACCATCATTCTGGGAGATAGAACGTCAGATTATTCAACATTTTAGATGGGGAAGTTCAACTTCCCAGAGAAGAATGATTTCCTATGCATTTTGAGGTAAACCAAATGGGAGCGAGGTCTGATATGCGTATGTTTTCCACCTTAGCCGTAATAATCTTAGGTAAAAGAGATGAATTTATCGGAAAATAATCCAATCTGGTCATGGTTTTTATGTGCTATAAACATGTAAAATCTCTTTCCAAAGGAAATAGTGATCTCCATGGGTCAATAAGTCCAAACTCATTTCTCAAATAGCTAATGTGGAATGGCTGCTAAACAAGTTTACACCGTTTCCTGGAAGAAGGTGGGCTGAGGATGTTATCCAAGAGTCATCAACTGAGTTAAGATCTCCACCCAGGATTAGATGTCTACAATCCACAAAGGCTATATTGCCAATCAATGTGGAAAAAAACTAGTTACAATATACATTGGGAGCATATACTTTGATTTAAAGTTACTGATTCATTAAAAATGTTCCCTTCCACAATTAGCCATCTATCAACTGGGCACCCCATAGGTTTGGTAAATGTAAATGGTGTTCCTATTTTAATCAGAGTGTGCTGTTATATGAGGCAAAATAACAGGACAGTACCCACTCTCTGTTTAGATCATTATCCGCCAGTTGCGTCTCATGCAAAAAGGCAAAATCTGTTCCAATTCTCTTCAGATGGTTGAGAATTTTCCTCCTGTTTGCTTGGGAATTAATTCCTCCCACATTCCAGGAGGTGACCCCCATAAAGAATGTTGAATTATTCATAGTAATAGACATTAAGTGTAGGTGTGATAAAAGTTAGACAACAACAGAATGCATAACTGTTTGAAAACTCTTAACAGGAGGCCGACCTCGAGAGGAGGGTTGGGGGTGCCTTGCTTGTACGCCTATTACAAAGCAGCCCAATTGAGCCAAGTTATACAGTGGCACGCAGATCCGGACCTTCGGAGATGGGTGGCATTGGAAAAAGAATGTTGTGCACCCATAGAGATGCAGAATCTAATTTGGTTACCCAAAAAAAGCTAGTCCAGGATTCGGACAACGCTGCAGACCATTTCAAACTCCTTGAAGATATGGGAGGCTACCAAATTCAGATGTTCTCTCACAACACTAAACTCCTTAATGACACCCATTTGGGGTAACCCCGACTTTGCTCCAGGCCTGGATAGTTCTAATTTCTCAAAGTGGATTCAGTCAGGGTATTTTCGACTAAAAGATCTGGAGGGTAGAAAATATGTCAAAACATTCGATCACATCAAAGAGGAAAAAAATATACCTAACGCAGAATTCTTTAGATACCTCCAGATCAGGGCATTTTATAACAAAGCCCCAATTCGGCCCCGCAGAACAAATTTCTAGCAGCTGTGTTCAAGAGGAACGGACACAAGGGGACTAACTTCTAGAATGTACAGGGAAGTGATCTGCCCCGAGACAGGAGACGAACCCAGACTTAGCTATATGGGACAGTGGGAAGCAGACCTGGGGGAGACATTAGAGGACGAAGATTGGGACAGGATCCTGCAGGCAGCAGCCAAAAGCTCTATCTGTACCACGTTAAAGGAGAACACATACAAAGTCCTGATGCGCTGGTACCATACCCCAACAAAATTGTCTAAATTTGTCAGAGGCTATTCACCGATCTGTCCCAAGCAGTGCGGGGAAAGAGCTGACTTGCGCCACATGCTGTGGTCTTGCACGAAGGTGGCTCCGATTTGGGCGGAAATTAGAGAGTGGTTGCAAAGGTTGATAGGTGTGGAGATCTCCCTGGACCCGTGGCTGTTCTTGCTGGGCAGGCGGATCCGGGGGCTATCGAACGCAACTCATAAATTGATAACACATTTTGCAACCGCCACCAGATGCGAAATCGCAGCATCGTGGAAGCAACCGGATATACCAATTTTACCCAAAATCAGGAATAGAATTTGGTTTGTTTGCCGGATGGAACAGTTGACAAGTTTGGTTAACGACTCCGGCTCAAATTTTCTAAAAGTCTAGTCGCCTTGGCTGGCCCAGACAGACATCCCGGGGGTAGACGTTACCAGAATTTTGCAATGATAGTTGGAAATGCGTTCTCCGGTAACCAAACGGATCCATGACCACATAGCGACAGTAGGAACGAGAGGCACGTGGGAGCCCAGAGATTCGGGGACACCCCTAGTGGTGGTGACAAGGATTCACAAATCTCCAGAAACTAAAAGGCCGTCAGGAAGGCGGGAAAAGAGTGCTGCTTTCCCCCATCCGTCGACGGGTCGCCCGCCCCCCACATCCCCCGCCCCCCTGTCCCTCCCCCTCATCCTGATACCTTGAAGTCACGTCCTCCTGTTTGTCCTGTCTGTCATGTTTGTTAGATTCATTGTATTTGTAATAAGGAATTGGTGTTTATGCGAGAGCCAATGGATTGTGTTACTATGTATGTACTGTATCACCTAATAAAATCAAAGTTATATAAAACTTAAAATGGCTGAGCAGAAAATAGGGTACACACACCCCTATGATGCTACCCAAGGTAATGTCCATGTAAATGAAAGTGCAATGTGTAGCACATGAATCTATGATCATTCTAGTTGAATAGCTTGATAAGCCCATGGGAATCCATATTCCATATAATCAGTATTGAGTATTGAGTACAAATGACTGAGCATAAAGTCTTAAGTTGATCCACTATTACACACACCCAATAGCCTAATACATCAGGTAAATCTGTATGGATGTGGTGGGAAACTTGTAACTTGCTTGCAGTCAGAATGTCACATATAACCGAATGGTAACAAATAAATTGGTTACTCACTCATAGTGGAACTTCACCTGGATGGATTTCGCATTCCTATACACTTAATGGAAAGGTAATGGGCAGTAGCCCTCATTTATCGTTACCTTGGTCCCTATTTAGGGAAGTGTATATGTTAAGGGGGGTAAGCAGGGTAAACCATATCTGCGGTAGTCATGCTGACTGACCGCTAGGTCCCATGTATATGTCCCCCCTTAACTCTGTATTATACAATGGTGGAATGATTTATTGAAGTTCCCATCTATCTATATGTTGATATACAGCTTGTGAGTCCATACACGTGTATGAGCGTCAATCTCTACGTATACACATGTTACTCACTCATAACCTGTGGAAATCCGGGCGTTGTCGGCATGCTCCTACCGGTTGCGTTCAATGAGAAGAGAAAATGTGAATGGCGGTGCAACTGCCTTGAAGGAAAGATACCGACCGGACTGCAAGCTCCTCGGTACAAAAAGAGATTATTGGCAAAACATTAAAAACAGTAAGAGAGCAACTCTTAAAATGGCCGACACTGTCAGGTAAACCAACTGTCCTTTTAGCTCCGCCCACTTATCCCAACAGCCTTCCAGGACATTCTATGTGCCAAGCTTTCCCGCTCAATTTATTAACCCCTTAATAACTCAGGTTATTCCTCATCAGCAATCATGATCCCCATTCCCTATTGGTACATGGGGCTCTGCTACATTGAAAATAAAAAGTTTCACGTCTGCATAAAGTGCAATATCTATATCTAATATCCTCCTAAAATATTGGGAGGAATATCATCTAAAACCATCATTTTCAAATGATGAGGGTTTTTTTTTCCCCGTGTAGTGATTGGAACCTCCATTTTAACTTTGCATTAAATGTTTATTACCGGTAGAAACACGTGAATCGTACACTTACATATATTTTATATTTGATTTTAAAAAAATCATTCGATAAAATATAAGATTGGATATATATTATACGCATATGAATGTGTTAAAATTGCGGATATATATATATATTTATATTTAATTTTTGTAATGTCGCTCTAAATAATGTAAATATAGCTGACACCATTGAGGGTAACTTTTTTTCCCCTCCATGAGTTGCTATGACAACCCCTTCACAAAATATACTCAGACCTCTGGTGGTAACAGCGCTCAGGAGCAGGGCCCTCGTTACCTTTTGTATCTGTGCTTGCTTGTCCTTATTTGGTAGGTCATTCTGTTTATGTAATATACATAACTCTGTGTCCCCATTGTGATGCGCAGAGGAATAAGTTGGTGCTTTACAAATAAATAATGATGATAATTAACCGATATAAATAGTGAGTTCATTGTTTCCATTTTATACTCGGAAGGAACGGCAGAGATAAGGCAGATCCTAGGTGAGGTTCTCTTTATCATAGTGGATTGGACACTGTGCCCAACCGGCTTTCATTTCCACTCAGGATCAGCGGAATATTTTGGCTACAGCCAATAGGGAGCTGAGCTGTTATCATGAAGATTAGTGGCTAATGGATGTGATAATACTGGCCGCAGAATTTCAATGTTACACACCTTTTATGCCACAAAGAACTGTTCAGCACTGCTGTTTTCAGCTCTGATGTAGAGATACTGTTCACACAGCCTACATCAACAATAGTGCAAACTGATCTGCCCATGCACAGGCTTACTCTTGAACAAAACTGTTCCATTCTGAAAACTGTCTAGTTGGCATGTTTTGGTCATCAGGAAAGTGCTAGATGGCAAACCCAATAAATCACAAATGCTCAATCCGACTGACAATAAATGAATCCAATAAGATTAGATTGTGAGCTCTTGGGAGCAGAGACTCCTCTTCCTGCACTTTTATGTCTTTATTATCACAAAAAAAGAAAATGTAAAATCAGATGTCAATTTCCAAAAACATACAATAAGTCAGGAAATCTTTCTATTCCCAGTCACTATCTAAACCCAAAGGAATTCAACATTTTTATTGAGATATCCATTTAATTCCTTTCTCTCAAAAAGAGATTCGACAGGTGCAACTGCTGGTTTTCAACCGCTTGCCTTGCGAATTTGCACTTCTTTGCCACCCGTGCCGCGAGACTCCAACGGCCAGATGAATGGCCCATCGGGATTAACACGCTGTGAGAATCCTACCTGGCTTCACCTGTCTGTAATAGACGCATTGTAAGCGAGAGACTGAATCAGTCACTCTACCTGTGCGCCTCTAACAGGCGATCATGGTGTTTTTATTTTATTTTAATAATACTGTATTGCAGCAGGGAGTCTCTGGAGCTGAACCACACTGATTTCAGGTCCGGGGACCCCCTGATTTCTGAGTTACAGACCCCGTTATGGGGTGCCGGTATCCCAGTGGCCATGTTGAAATTCTCCCACGTCACGGCCCACGTGATTGGAAGATTTAACCAAAGCAAGTGGATACCGGCACCCCATAACGGGAACTTTAACTTGGGAAGCTGGGAGGGCCTCGGACCTGAAATCAATGCAATACAGCTCTGGAGTCCCCCTGCTACAATACTATGTTATCAAAATAAAATAAAAGCAGCTTCATTAGCAGCAATAAAGGGGTTAAGCCAGACTACCTGGTTTATTAAGGGTAGAGGGGGTGAGTGAAGGGTGTAGTTGGCCCAGGGTGGGTGATTAGGCCTACCGGGAAGGTTGCGGGATTTGGTTAATCCCTTCATTACCTTAGCAGTAGTAACCGCTATGGTAATGAGCGGATTAACCCCTCCCACTACTCACCTGAGAGGCCTAACCACCCACCCTCGGGCAACTACCCCCTTCACCCAACTCATCTGCCCCCAATTAACATTACAATACATTGAACAACCCCCCCCCCACACCACCACTATGGTAATTAAGTGGTTAACTCCCCTCCCGCTAGCCACCCGGGAGGCCTAACCACTCTCCCCCCCTCCCCCCCTCCCCCCCTTCCTCTACCCATTGATTGCCACAATGGAATACCTATGGCCTATGGCAAGGTTTGCCACTATGGCAGTCAATAGGCAACCTACAAATAAAAAAAACAAGCAGCAAATAAAATACATTACATTTCCAATTCAAAAAAAATGCCCATAAACCAATTGATTGGCACAGTGGCACACACATGCCCTGTGGGCATGGGTTGCCACTATGGCAGTCAATGTGCACGCTGCAAATAAAAAAAAACCCCAGCATCAAATAAAAGACTTTAAAATTCAGTAAAATAAAAAAAGGCCAATAAAGCAATTGATTGGCACAGTGGCACACCAATGACCTATGCGCTTGAGTTGCCACTATGGAAGTTAATGTGCAAGTTGCAAAAAAAAGAAAACAGGGCCAAATAAAGACATTCACATTCAATTTTAAAACAATGCCCATAAACCCACGGGCAGCTGCAGATGTGTGGCTTGTTTTCCGGGGGTCGGGCCCAACATCAAAGCTGACAGCTGTGGAGATGGTTGTGGTGGAAGCCAAGCTGCAGTAGCAACTGGGTATTAAAATGTGTCATCTGTTCCGGTATTGAAATGGCTGCTCCAAGAGGTTTTACTCACCTCTTCAGGACAACTGCTCAACCGCTCAACCACATGGTCACCTTCAATATTAACCACAACAAAAAGATAACAATTTACTCCGTTTGGCACAACATTAGTATTACCACACAGAGCATACCAATGTTTAATTTGTTAAATCACTGCTTGCATAAACTAATCATATTAATTAGATTAATAAAGAAAGCAATTACTATTTAATTCCTCATTTAACCTTTTTGGTGGAAATACACACTTGAAAACGAGAGGTAACTCAATGTATTATTTGCTGGTAAAATATTTAATAAATAAATAGTTTCAAGAGTATCAATCTAATAGGTTTCTCATTTATGAAGTGAATGAACCCTACCCCCACCTCTTGCTCGTATATCCACTCGTTCCAAAGTGCCATTTAACTTGAAAGATTGAGTTTTTGTTTTATTTAAATATTCCTCCCATTTCTGTCCTGTAGACTTAAAACTAACATAAGTCTCTGAAACTTGGCTGCTTAGTGACAATTTTTTCTCTATCTTTTTTCCTTTTAGAAATTGTATATGCCATAATTTCCCCTCATAATACCTCATTTACTGTCGCGGCCCCTCCTATCCTCTGACTTACCCGGAAAAATGCAGGGATGTTATCCGACTATCACGGGCCTTCTCCGCGCGGCCCGAAATCCGCTGATAGCGCTAATAGCGCTAGACAATGAAAGCGCTTAGCGCTAAATAGAAATGCCCGCCGGCGCCCAAAACGTCAGAAAACGGCCCGCATCAGCCCGCGATTTTTAAAATCGCGGGGAAAAGGTCACAGGAGAATAAAGGCGGCCGCCACTGTAGCTGATTCCCAGAAAAATTCTGGCTAAGATCCTTTTGTCCATTTTTTCTAATATACTGCAACCATCATTCTGGGAGATAGAACGTCAGATTATTCAACATTTTAGATGGGGAAGTTCAACTTCCCAGAGAAGAATGATTTCCTATGCATTTTGAGGTAAACCAAATGGGAGCGAGGTCTGATATGCGTATGTTTTCCACCTTAGCCGTAATAATCTTAGGTAAAAGAGATGAATTTATCGGAAAATAATCCAATCTGGTCATGGTTTTTATGTGCTATAAACATGTAAAATCTCTTTCCAAAGGAAATAGTGATCTCCATGGGTCAATAAATCCAAACTCATTTCTCAAATAGCTAATGTGGAATGGCTGCTAAACAAGTTTACACCGTTTCCTGGAAGAAGGTGGGCTGAGGATGTTATCCAAGAGTCATCAACTGAGTTAAGATCTCCACCCAGGATTAGATGTCTACAATCCACAAAGGCTATATTGCCAATCAATGTGGAAAAAAAACTATTTACAATATACATTGGGAGCATATACTTTGATTTAAAGTTACTGATTCATTAAAAATGTTCCCTTCCACAATTAGCCATCTATCAACTGGGCACCCCATAGGTTTGGTAAATGTAAATGGTGTTCCTATTTTAATCAGAGTGTGCTGTTATATGAGGCAAAATAACAGGACAGTACCCACTCTCTGTTTAGATCATTATCCGCCAGTTGCGTCTCATGCAAAAAGGCAAAATCTGTTCCAATTCTCTTCAGATGGTTGAGAATTTTCCTCCTGTTTGCTTGGGAATTAATTCGTCCCAGATTCCAGGAGGTGAACCCCATAAAGAATGTTGAATTATTCATAGTAATATACATTAGGTGTAGGTGTGATCAAAGTTAGACAACAACAGAATGCATAACTGTTTGAAAACTCTTAACAAAGACAAACATCTTCCAGATATTAAAGCCTGAAAGGAAGGTTATGCCCGTCTTGTACCAATATAGACCTTGAAAATTCGAGTTTTTCTTCCTTTTGGAGTCAGAGGAAGACCATTTTAAAATATAATTTAGTGCCAGTAGAGACATTGGTCCCCTCCTGTGAAACTTTTAATCCGTCACCAAAGCCTATGAGAAAATCTTGTACTATTTTAAGTGTATGAAAACTCTCAGTTTTCATTAAGTGCTTTTTAATTAAAACGTTTCCATGTCAACTCAAGTCCTGATGAAGGTGTGAGTTACCACCTAAACGTCTACAGTCACATTAAGAAAAGTATTTTATTTATGATTGATTGATGCCGTATCATACGGTCACGTCACCCGCCGTATCGCCGTCGCCGTCGCCGGCACTATAGGCACCGCCTAATAAGGAGAAACAACTGTAATTATAGCATTTGTACAGCTAACACTTCGATGCTTTTATTTCCCTCTGACTTTGTCACTATTACAGGGCGAAAGTTCGGTCGAATGAAGTGTTGGCTTTTCACCATTTGTTTGGCTCTACTGTTCATCTTTTTATTTAGCTGGTGAGTTTATACTGTACATCAATGATATTATTTCGACCTAGATCCTGCACAGTAGGGCTCTTCAACTAGTTTCCTACTGGCCACACTTGATTTGATCTTTAGACTCTCTGCTATTTTCATCCTTGTTTCTTAGGCCTCGGGCATGGTGGGTAGCACCATTTTGAGCAGGGGAGGCAGAGCAGGAGCGCGGCTCAGCGTGGCCCGAGGCACCATGCCCGAGGCCTTAGGCAGCTGAGTGCAGTTTTTCAGACTGAAACTCACTTGTAAGTTACTACAATGTCAATATATATAGTAAAGATGATATGCATGCTTGCAAAATGTTGAAACACGTCATTTTTAAGTCTTTGAATGTATCTAAAATCACATTACAATAAGCTTGTGGCCCTTATACTCTAAAATGTTTTCTGACCTGACCCGTGTGTAAATGTATGTATGTAGAGAGAGAGAGATAGATAGAGAGAGAGAGAGAGAGAGAGATAATCCACTCCAGCAGGAGCAGACACAAGACAGAACTCAAAGGTAAGAAAGAAAACTTGCATTCAAAAATAAACATAGCACAAACATGACCAACGTTGCGGTCCTCGTGGGACCTTCCTCTGGGTGGTGCGAGGACCGAAACGTTGGTCATGTTTGTGCTATGTTTATTTTTGAATACAAGTTTTCTTACTTACCTTTGAGTGCTGTCTTGTGTCTGCTCCTGCTGGAGTGGATTATTTTTCTCTTACTATTGGTATAGGACATGCACCGCAAACTGTTTATGGTATTGGAAGTGCCGGCTGCCCCATTTGTTATATATATATATATTCAGATTATAAGAAAAGTACATATTAAACACATTCTTGTGGGATATATGGATTCCCTATTTATTAATAAAATATATAATAGTAATCACACTGTTACCATAGACACAGATTTAGCAATAAGATTAGAAAAAGGTATGTGTTCAGCTTCCAACAAATACTTCAAGAAAGTACTCATTTTCCATTATAAGCCAGGATTCACTAAACTCCGATTAGGAGTATCAGAGCTAATACTTGCAGTAACAGCTACTGATTTGAATGGCAGTATCGAGCTCCAATACCCCATATCAGATCTTAGTGCATCTCCACACCAGCAGAAGCTGTTTGACGAGAAAATGTAAACTCTAGCTTAGAAAAACGCCCAAGACACAGAGATGGCTCTACTCTTCTATCTCTTGTAATAGTTACCTTATTAATATTTCTACTTAATGAGCTCCTGTCCTATCATGATATCACAAATATTCCAAAAGTACCAGTTTCAATGTTATATGTAAGGGCCTGATATTAACCCTATTAATATCAGATATGACATAAAATGCCCTTTATCAGTAAGCTTGAGAATGCTAATAGTTCTCAAATAAATTACTGTATACTGAAAGTAACAGCAAGATTATCGAATGTTACTCCTGTCACTCCTCACTTTTCCTACTGACGATGGCTGCATACAATTGTAATCTCTTAAACTTTCCACCAAGTGTCTTATTAGCAGGGTTATTAAACTCCAATGAAATTAATTATGCAATGAGTGAGACTGCAGAGCAGGTCTTAAAATCCTATTTTGATCATTGGCGCCCAGGGCAATAAATCGGCATATGCAAGGTGCCAAGATATAGGCACTAGAATGAAAGCTGGGATTTCCCATTCCCACATTAAAAGCTGCTGCCATTACCACTGGGCATCCTGAGCTGAACCGCATCATTTTTTTGCTGTGGCTCCCCATTATCCCTCCCTGGTTCCCTAAGATACACTGGCGACACACTTTATTCGAGCTCGGCTAGTCCCACGAATTCGGGTATACCCGGGTGTATTGAGGTTTGTGACTGTTTTCTGCCCGAGTGCATTGAGGTATTTTCCAAGCAGGGATTGAAGCATTTTATTCCCGCTGGCTGCAATACTGCACAGTATATATATATATACTGCATTACAATTCATGAATTTATGCCATCTGGTAGACACGCGAAGCATTGCAGCCTATTAAATCCTAATCATTATTATTTAACAGATCAGCCGCCCGTCAGCCAGGCATGAACCCAGGCTGGGAAGGCAAACGCAACGGGGCTTGTCAGAGGTGAGGAGCGGCGCATTCCAGGTATCTGCCAGGTACATACTGGGTATTTGCTCGAATAAAGTGTGTCGGTGCAGTACACACAGGTTTTATTGTCAGTGTTCTTCCGGGACATTTAAAGATGGTCGCTGTAGCCATCCAATACGAAGCTGCCATTCAATCCTTCTCATGACATTATGGCTTTCTACTGGCTTGCAGCACAAGCAAGATTTGGCGGCCATTTTGATTTCCCTAAAGGGGAAGAAAACCCCGGCAACTAAACAAAAATAAAAAAGTGGGGGAATGCTGCTTGGATTAGCTATTTTTTTAGCTATTTTTTAAAATAATTAAGATGTCCTGGCTCTCTATGAATAGTTGCAGCAAAGTGGGTATAATTAAAATGAAGAACGACCAATGTTTACGTCTAGCCAAACAGTGGCTGAATTGTGAGTTTCCCCCAAGGAAAGAAGTAACACCATGTTTTTTTATTTTAAGTACCATTACTCTTTTTTATTTACAAATGTAGTTTTACTATTTTGTAAGGTACAGTAGTTTTATTTCAGAGAGACTTTCCCCCATACTATTTGCACAGACTAAATATTGCTTGCATTGTTTTAAAATACAGTCCAAAGACCTTCGTCCCAATGTTTAATAAATGTATATCTATTCACTGTACTACCACTTTTATTAAACCACTTCAACCACTGCAGAGAGGCCTTTATCAGTGCTGGACAATAGTGCACCTCTCATTTCTCATGGATATCATCTCATTCTAGGCATGCCTTGAGAAACAGTGAATGTCATTCCAGGGCCATGTTTTCGTGCAAAGCATTGAGGTGAGTAGTTCTAGCTTTAACTTTCAGGTGTACTGCAAATAGGGCCCCAGACAGATTTCCCGGGGCCCAGGACTACAGTTAAGAATTATTAATATAATATATATAACAGCCTGACTGGTTTGATGCCACTTATAATTAAAGAAGGCGACATGGACAGTGTAAATCAACATAGGCTTAGGTCAACTAGAAATGTAGCCAACGTTATTGTAACAGCCAGCCATTGTTTTGAAACAGGCAAGTGTGTGAAGGGGGCGGGGCTCTAGCACTATTACGGGAGAGAGCCTGTGAGTGGAATAACGTTGGCTACATCTCTATCACGATTTAAAAGCTTGACCTGGATGGAAATCTGAGTATCCAGGAGCCAAGTAGCAACCCTTGTGTCTAAAGAACACAACAATGTGTACTGTTGTGTACTAATTGTGTACTAATTCTATGCCATGACATGAGTGAACCCTAAAGCTGCCCTGTTGATCCCACTGGGGAGAGTAGTGAGATGCACTGTACCGTTTACTGTCTCTTCTCATCCACAGCACCAACAATACCGAATACTTGGACCAATGCAAAGAAGTGAAGCTTCAGAGGTAAAGTCTTTTCCTAAAGAATGAATGAGTGGAATTATTATCCGTGCTACTGCTGATAAGCGGTACTCCTGAGCATCTTATCACACTTCCTTGATTGCTTATCTCCCATATAAATGGAGGTCATGTAAAATTGTAAATATTGACACTGGAGAAAATATTCTACCGGTATGTAAGGGTTTTATTTTTATATATTATATTTTTTAAATGTAGAAAAAAATTAAATTCTGAATGAGTCATTTGATTTCTTTCATTTTTTAGTACTGTGAATATGCAGGAAGTTGAAGTAAGAAATCCCCATTAGTATCAGGAGTACTGGGATATCCATGGGGGGGAGTCCGATTTAGTCAGATAAAGTACTTGGAATCGGGGTGGGAGCTGGAATGTCACCCAGGGATCCGGATAGGCAGAGGAGTATGCAGACAAAGCAGGGGCCAGGGCTGGCGGCAGGCAGAGACTACTCAGACAACGCCGGGATCATAACCAGGTTTAAGATATAGCAGGAATCTGAGTCAGGAGGAATCAGTAGCAGGGGAGCGACATAACCTGCATCCATGGGAGTAAATTTGTTGTACAGCACAGGTAGTAGGGAAAGGTGCCTTCTTATAGGTCAGGGTGGTCATGTGTGTAGTTACAGCTGAGTGCTGATGAGCTGCTAGAAGGAAACAGTCCATATACATGGGTTCTGACCGTACCACCCGCCCTCTACGTGGCAAGTCGATAGTAGGCTTCAAGAGATAACAGGTATGAAATTGTCTGAGCAAGCACGGAGCATGAACTTGAGTGGCCCTGTAGCCACAAGCGCTCCTTCGGTCCATAGACCTTCCAATCTGTAATATAAAATAGAAGTCTGCAAACCTTGTAAGCATCACAGATCACCTGGATCTCAAACTGTGGATGTTTTCATGAGGGCCGGGGATCTACGGACTCTGTTAGGTAAAGTGTTGGAAGTAGTGGGTTTCAACAGCGGTACATGAAATACCAGGTGTATCTTCCAGGAAGCAGGTAACTGGAGACAAGAGGCCACATGGTTAAACTTTTGATTGTTGAAAATGGCCCTACAGACTTAGGAGAAAACTTGTTTTTGTTTTTAAGAGGTAAGTCCCAACTGGATATCCATACTCGCCCACCCAATTGATACACAGGAGCGGGCGTTAGATGGCGATCCGCAAATTTATTGGATCTGATCTTTGCTCGGTGCAATTGACTTGCTAAACTCTTATGGACCTTTTGAAGTGAAGATACCGAGGAGGAGAGGGCTGGTACTGGAGACAATTCCTGTTCAGAGGGTATCATCTTCGGGTGATATGCGAGTGTGGCAAAGAAAGGGCTGTGATTTTTAGGTGCATGCAGGGAATTGTTATAAGAGAACTCTGTAGTTGCTCGAAAGGTAGTCCAGTCTGACTGGTTGGTGTTAGTAAAACACCTAAGATACTTTTCCAAGGTTTGGTTCAGACATTCAGTTTGTCCATTAGACTGTGTGTGATTGCTCGACGTTAGTGCCTTTTGAATATGCAGTAATCAACACATTTCAGACCAGAAACAGGAAATTAATTGGGAGCCATTGTCTGAAATGATCTTACTAGGAAGGCCATGTATAGTATATAATTCGTTGAAGAAATCATGACAGTCCTTGAGCTGTGGGAAACCGAGGAAGGGGTACGAAGTGAGCAAGTTTAAAAAAGGAATCGATGATTGTGAGAATTACTGTGGTACCCACAGAGGGGAGTAATTTTACGATGAAGTCCATTGAGATACAGATCCAAAATTGACTAGAACAGTCAATTGGTTGTAGTACTGGTTTGTCACGGCCTTTGTCACGTCTGTTTCATACGTGCACAAGTTTAACAGGAACTAATGAATTGAGCAGTATCGTGGGGAAGTCAGGGCCACCAGAAACATCTTGGGAGCAACTCTGTGGTCTTTGTGACCGCCTTGTGCCTGGCAGCCAGTAGATCGTGGTACCATTGAAGAACTTGTAGACATAATGCTTTGGTGGGAACATAAAGTCTAATACAGTGAAGAACGAGGCGTTCTTTAATTGTTCTAGCAATTCTGGAACTAACTGTAGTGGGTATCTATTCTTGACCTCATTCAGAGCACGATAGTCTATACATGGTCTCAAAGTTCCCTCTTATTTAGGGACAAAAAATAGTGGAGCTCCGGTGGAAGACTTAAGACAGAGTAATAAACCCCCTTTCAGGTTTTCCTTTATGTATTGTCGTAATACATCGGTTTCTGGACCGTACAGCCAAAGACACAACCAAAGGGAATAGAAGCGTCAAGTATCAGGCCAATAGGACAGTCATATTATCGATGCTGCAGTGGAACCTCGGCATCCTTTTGGTCAATTACACCCCAAAAATCAGAATACTTAGCAAGAAGCAAAGTGACTAACACTTTATCTTGAACTGGACAAAAAATGTTCAATACCGGGGCAGGGGATGTTGGAATAGATCTGCAGAGAAAGCAATTCTGTACACAATAGGTAGAAGAAAATGTGATGGTTTTCGTAGTCCAGTCAATAATAGGATTATGCAAAGCAAGCAACAGTAAACTGAGAATAACAGAAAAATTAGGGGTCGAGATTACGTTTCAAGAAATGTATTCCTGAAGATCATGAGAGGCCAGGACGAGTAGAATTGTTTGCATAGAAATGGGTCCAGATCTAAATGAGGATACATCGATCGACTCCCCGCCTACACTCGGTTCTTCTTTAATAACAGAATTGTGTGTTCCTGTACATAAAGTTCATCGATTCAATTTCCCGATGCATCTGAATCGATTTAAAGCATCAACAGGACAAGGAGTTTGATCAGGTTGATGAAGCATCATAGATACAGACAAAAGTGAATATCTGGCAATTTTATCCTGGGAGGTTTGACTAAGAATAACTACATCTGGAGAAGAATCTTGTAGAAGGAACATTGAGGCACACGATCCCCTCAATTAACTAGTGCTACAGGGCATATAGTTCCACATTGATAATTAGTTGCTGCATCCGGATGACAGAATAAGTAGTGGAGCTTTTTGTAGATTAACCCCTAGTTGGGAAGTGGTCTGGCGACGACTGAGAAGGGTTGTCTGGGGGAGGTTCTAAAATCACCAGTTCACCTGGGGAAGCTCCTACATTACAAATGGAAATAAATTACTCACAGATGTCTTGGATTCGTCTGGTCTTGCGTGCTCCAGGCTGTATGGAAGTGCAGGAGAAATCACCCCCGCCGGAGGGGAGAGTGAGACAGCGGGCACGGCCGCGCACAAAAATGGCAAAGGCTGGACTATGCTACAAAAAAGGCTTTATTTCAACATGGATTTTTTTAAAAAGAGAAGGGATAACACCCCCCGCAGCTCTAACGCATTTCACCCACTCAGGGTTTTGACAAAGTTCAGACGGAGAGTGGCTAGCTAAGGAATCTTAGGTAGAAATTTCAGAGTGTATAGCTGAGCGTAGAATTGCAGGGTGACGCCTTTCGGTCCTGTGTTCTCCAAGTTGGAGATTGATCTGACACACTAGGTCTATCATTGCGGAACAACTCTGTGGCTGGGCAACACAAGTGTTTGTCTTCGAGTTCATTTCTTAATCTGCATCAAAAAAAGGTAGCTTATGTCAGTCTAATCAGTCTCCGCCATCAAAGTCTTGAATATGTACGATGGTAAATCACTTGAGCCTTGTCGAAGTTCAAGAAAAGCATATTCTGCTGTCTGGCTAGAAACACTGCGGTCAAAAACTTTCTTAAATTCAGCTTTAAAGCCAGTATAAGTCACCAGCCAGGGTGTTGTTCCGAGAGAGCAGTGGTGTAGCCAACATAAGGGCATCCCGACAGATTACTGAGGACGAATCCAATTTTAGCTTTATCATCTAAAAACAAGGTCTGACGAAAATGAAAATGTATTTCACATTGGTTAAAGAAAACCTGACATTTGTCCGGGTTTCCATCAACGCGTTCAGGCATAGGTAAAGTCAGGGCTGGAACAGCAAGGTAATTATTCGCCACGTGAGCCATCTGTCTTTTTAAGATGATCACGGTATCCTGTAGCACAGCTTTCTCCGCCTGGAACATGGTGACTTCACCCTGCAGGAAGGAGACTTGACCCGGCAGGTTGGGGACTAAATCCAGTAGGTACTGCAGTGCATTGCGCAATACTTGTATCTCTGACATAGCTCTCCAGGTAGATCATTTTTTTTTTAAATTTGGCTTCTCAAACTACAGGGATATCCACGGGGAGAGTCAGATTAAGTCAGATAAAGAGCCTAGAATCGGGTGAGAGCTGGAATGGCACCCATGGATCCAGGTAGGCAGAGGGTTGTGCAGACGAAGCAGGGGTCAGGGCTGGCGGCAGGAAGTTTGTAGTCAGATGAAGCGGTGGTCAGAGCTGGCGACAGGCGGAAAGTAGTCAGACCAAGAAGGAATAGCAACCAGGTTTTAGATATAGCAAGAAACTGAGTCAGGAGGATTCAGTAGCTGGAGAGCAACACAACCTGCATCCACAGTAGTACATTCATTGTAAAGACAGGTAGTAGAAAAAGGTGCCTTCTTATAGGTCAGCGCGGTCATGTGTGTAATCACAGCTGAGTTCTGATGAGCTGCTAGAAGGAAACTGTCCCTATACTGTACATGTGTCCTGACAATTAGAAGTCAATAGTTGGAGTAACCATTAATAATTGCAGCTCTCCAACCTCATGACTGGGTGCCTTTGAATCCCCCATTAGCACACTATTCTCCTTCGTTCTAATTATCTCTCCACATAAAGTATATTTGCTGTTATTGTATGTGGGGAAGTAAAAAAAATCAATATAATGCCAGAGTTATTATATTTATTCAAGTTGTAATTGTCCATCGAGGTAAAAGACAAAACAATATTCTAACCTCTTCTTTAATCTGTTTTCAGAAAGTTGTATAACAAACCTGAGACCCTCAAACCACCGTGAGTTTTTTTTTTTTTAAAGTTGAGTTATCTTTGCGTGTGTCAGTATAATCAGTGCACAGTTTAATATATCATTTACAATCTTAAGGAGATTGCAAATGACAGTGAGTTGCTGAGGGAAGCATTTTTAGATATTGAAATTGTGAGATAAATATCATAGATAAGAAGTCTAAGTGATGTGATATAAGGAAAGTCAGGGCAGGATTGCCCTACTGGGCGATTAGCGTTGCCCCAGTGTATCGGTGGTGTCTGTGGGACGGTGCTGCAGCTCTCCTGCAGTGGTCGGCAGCTCCTCATGCAGCAGTCACTGCAATTCTCTTCCTCCTCCTGTCGGTGCCGGAAGTTGGGTCCAACTTCTGCACGGCCGGAGGAGAGAGCTGTGGAGTCCCCAGACAGGCACAGGACCGGGCCCAGACCTCCTCACCCCAAGCAAGTAAGAGTGTGTGAGTGTTAAGGGAAAAGAGTAAGGGGGCTTGATTACAGAGGCCCTATGTTCTTCTCCACAACAATTAAACTGATTGCGGGGGGAAGAGTGCGGGCCTCAGTAAGTGCCTTACCTGCTCCGGAGCAGCATCTCTTCATGCAGCGTCGCGTTGGCAGGGCAACCAGATGCCACATGGTGACGTGACATGGCAATGTGTCGCCATGACAATGCAACATAATGACGCCACATTATGGGAAGAGGGCAGGTAAGACAGATATCGCCCGGGCCGATATCGGTCTCCAATCTGCCACTGAATAGAGTGATAAACTAATAAAGGAGCACTCACCATTTTAATAGGATCCTGCCACGGGTGCATAGACGCCAGCAGTGTCCAGATGTGCAGAAGAACTAGCACTCATGTAGATCTTTTTAGTGTTTTTATTCAGGTGAATCGAAATGAGAAAAGTTTCATTGTTTGGACCGAAACATCGATTCACCTGAACAAACACACTAAAATATCCATGTGATGCTAGTGCTGGTTCTTCTGCTATTTTGCACAGGGTAGAGAGTGAGACAATGTTACTGATGTGACTATATCCTATTCCTCATTATAGGAGAACCGACGTGCTGATGATGACTCCCTGGCTTGCTCCAATTGTTTGGGATGGCACCTTTAACATTGATATACTGAATGACCAGTTCCACCAGAGAGGTGTCCGCATTGGTCTTACAGTGTTTGCTATTAAAAAGTAAGTTACAAGAACTGTGACCTTTAATAAGGGTGTTGTAAGGGATGCCCGTAGAGGTAATGGCTGGAGACTTGCGTTTGGAAACATAAACGTA
Organism: Ascaphus truei; assembly: GCF_040206685.1. Lineage (NCBI taxonomy): Eukaryota > Metazoa > Chordata > Amphibia > Anura > Ascaphidae > Ascaphus > Ascaphus truei. The sequence continues at coordinate 48,423 of NW_027457148.1, read as the reverse complement.
GGCTTTTATGTAGCTGAAGTTTCAGAAACAAAAAAAACATGGCTTTTCTTCATCCAAAGTTCAGCAGTACAATATGCAGCTTTCTCTCAGCCAAAGTTCAGCAGTACAATATGCAGCTTTCTCTCAGCCAAAGTTCAGCAGTACAATATGCAGCTTTCTCTCAGCCAAAGTTCACAATGAAACAGAGCAATAACAGGAGTTATGAGTTGCCACACACTTCTGCTAAATCATTACACTAATTGTATCATACTATAAAACCCCATCTGTGCAGGATACATCCAGCACATGGAATAACATACTGTATGTGTGGTTCTAATGAAGATCACAATTATAGGCCAAATGCCAATTTGTCTTATAATGCAATACACTTAATAATCTTGTTTATCTTAATGGACCTGCTGCATGTAACGGATGCAGCATTATATTTCAGTGTCCACTAGAAAATATTTCACAGCAAGAAGAGAGCTCCACTGTATAAGTCCTCGTTCAGGGTGCCGGCTTCGGAGGGAGGGCGTGCTTACGTGCGAGCTGCCGTCGGAAACAATGTATTCAAATTGAATTGTGGTTGTCAGGGTAGCAGCTGCCCTGTCTCCGAAGTACGGAGTTGACGCTGGCTACAGTTTCAATAAACAACCCAAGTCCTTTTTTTGGAGCTGCAGCAGCGTCACTGGGGCCTCCGCAGTCAATGAAATCATTCTTGAGAATGATTTCAAGACAGCAACACCGATCCCTAAGCTGCTGTCTGTAGCCCCGCCTCCTCAACTCTTGAAAAAGTCTGCTGGGGAGGATGTGCACACATCGCCCAGCAGACTGCCGCTCGCACACGCCAACGCCCGCCCTCCAACTCCTGCCTCCGGCACCCTGAACGAGGCCTAAGCGTTAGGTTAGATGATCATTTATAATTTCACCAGATTTTCTAAAGAGTATTCCCCCAAAGTTATGGTATTTGTTTCTCTCACTATTCTGTTGCTGTTTAGAAATCTTCTTTTGTTAACAACCCTATTTTTTTATCCAAGAGAAAGTAAAATATGCCTTATTGTTTGTTTGTATTTTAGGTACACTGTCTTTATCAAAACTTTTCTTGAAACTGCGGAAAAGTTCTTCATGGTCGGGCACAAAGTAAACTACTATGTGTTCACTGATCGGGCCAGTGAAATTCCCAACATCACCCTCAGTGAGGGGAGACGCTTGGTTGTTCTAGACGTCCCTGGCTGCAAAAGGTGGCAGGATGTCACCATGAGGCGCATGGAGATGATTCATAACTACTCTCGTGAACTGTTCATCAACGAAGTAGACTATTTAGTCTGTGTGGATGTAGACATGAGGTTCAATGATCATGTTGGCGTGGAGATTTTAAGCGATGTATTTGGTGCTCTACATCCTGGCTTTTTTGGTGCATCACGCCAAGAGTTTACTTATGAGCGCAGGAGTCGGTCTCAAGCCTGCATTCCTACTGATGAGGGGGACTTTTATTATGCTGGTGGTTATTTTGGTGGCATAGTAGAAGAGGTCTACAAATTGACTTGCCACTGTCATCAAGCCATTATGATAGACAAAGAAAACAATATAGAAGCTATTTGGCACGATGAGAGCCATTTAAACAAATATTTTCTTTATCACAAGCCAACAAGAATCCTGTCTCCTGAGTATATATGGATGGATGATTATGGATCACCAGCTGCTGTAAAGAGAAAGAGGTTTATTGGTGTTCCAAAGGACAATGCACAAATCAGGTTCAAATGAGGAGTCAAACAGGTTAATAGATCTTAGGATTGTTATTACTCAAATGACCAAGCTTCATCTTTTTCAGGATCTAACCACTGTCTATCAAAATCAGGGAAAGGAATATTTAACATATTAAACATCATGGGACAAGGCACGGGCACAGTGGACCTTATGGTTATATTTTAAAACATTGGGGAATACTGGTAAACATAATAATTGAGATCCCTAGCTACCAGAGACTCTCACATCCACCACCAGTCTAAGTTCTTTCAAATCTAAGGCTGTCTCACATTTTAATCTGGTCTGTAACTGTTTCATATGCCCATAATATATATTATCTTTAACTGTGCACGCAATGTCTTGTATATAATGTATACCCTGCTCATTATGTAACTGTACTTGTAAACATGTATTATTTGTCTTAACTCTATGCCCAGGACATACTTGAAAACGAGAGGTAACTCTCAATGTATTACTTTCTGGTAAAATATTTTACAAATAAATACAATAATTTTTTATTTTTGACTATTTAATGGACATTTGTATTAGCTCCAGCATTACTGCACACCATTACGTACGGTAAATGTATGGTGAGGCGGGACTTTGCTGGAAGCACAGAAAGGAATAACAGTGGTTGGAATATTTTTTATGACCTCACCCACATACAGTACATGACAATAAAGGATAATAAATAGGAATGAGTCTGTTTCTGATATTTCTTTTAAACCTTGTGAAATTGGTCATCTACAAACCTCACTAGTAATGCTAAAGAGGTCAGAGTATACCATAAGTATGAAAATATCCACATGCCCGCCTTACCAATTTTGTATATTATTTTTTCAATTAGTGATACAGGTTCATTGACTATACCAGTTTTAAAAATAAATAAATAAAATGTTTTTTAAAAAGTGGTGCTATCTTAAATTATGAGGTAGTAATTAGTCATCATGTCTGATGAGAGGCTCTAGAAAAATGCTCTTCCGAGCTTCATATTCCCGTAGGCTGATCAGTTGGAGAGCAGGTACAGAATGAACACCAAGAATACTTTATATAAAGCGTTGCTATAAGTGATTTTGGTGCAGAAGAAACACACGCAGGAATCGAACATTAGTGTGTCTCCGTGTGCCAATGTATAAAACCAATTTTTACGTTTTGCCGGTTTGTACAGTATATCAACTTAACACAGAAAAAAATGACACATGGGGGTTTAGATACAGGTGGCGTTTGTACGTTGTTTGTGGCGCACACGTGTAAATATTATGCAATGTTCAAGTACGCGCCACTTTTTGGCTTCATCAATGCATCAAAATTGTCCATGTTTTTACAAGGAACTGGGGGGGGGGGTCTAATTCCATCCTGCAAGGTCCATCCTGCGGGAGGATTAATCTTATGCACTGTATATTAAGCACTTGCAGTGTGAGTGCAGGGGATTACATGTTTTAACTTCCATCATTAAATGTGTTGCACCAAAGTGGAGTTAATTGGGCTGGTACTTCAAGAAGATGGGAATTCAAATTGAGGCGGAAGCACAACTCACAATAGTGCCCACCTACACTTTGATGCATTTCTATGTTTGATTTTATTACTGTACATACACCCAATTTCTACACAATTGTAAGCTCCAGTGGACACAGAGGGATTTAACCCTATTTAGTCAATATCTTAGCAGTCTCACACATGACTGCATTAGCATGCTGCGTTTTAGTGGACACAAAGGGATTTAACACTATTCATGCAAAATCAGCATCAAACTGCTATTAGCACCAAGTGTGATGTTACCATTTTTGAGTTAAGCAGACTGCTTGCTATCTGCTCCCCAAGGCTTGTTCTATAGTAGGTGCGGGCGCGCCTGTGCGAACGCGCGTGCACGTGACGCACAATTTTTGTGTGTACGGTCCGTGCTGCCGGGAGCGACAGGCTGGGAAGGTACTGTGTGTCACTGGGTAACACTGTGTGTGTGTATATGTGTGTGTATAGATTGTGTGAGTTAATAATTTATTAAATAATTTTATTTTTTTTAAAAGACGTATGAATAAAAATTATGTTTATTGTGCCATGGCGACGCGTCTGCAGATGCCGGCTGAATCAAAGTGAGTATTGTTTACAGAGGCCCTGCAGCTCCTCCAGCACTTAATTTAAGTGCCTTCGGAAACGCACGGAACCCCGCACCACCCGCTGATAATCTCGCGCCCCCCCTGGGTGTCACGCCCCCCAGAGCTAGAGGAAGCTTTTAAACTCTTAGGTGACACACATGAAGTGTCACAGGTAAAAACCACTAACAATCTTATCTAGGGATTGAAGTTTTTATTAATCAATGCCAAAGAACAGGGTACGAAAATTCTGGCTTATCCCTGTATTATCACCTACCTTATACACACAAAAAACAAAAGGAAAACCACCAGCGAGATCAACTGTATCCGGGATTGGATATTTCCAGACACATTTACCTCAATATATAGACCAGTTTATACAACCTTTGGCCCAGTCATTGCCATCACATCTTAAAGACACCGCCCATTTGTGGCAGATGAGAGATATTAAATGGGAGAATGATGTACTCACGTCTAGCCCCCCCTCCCTTCGTATGTTTACGTTTGCCTACAAACTCGGACTTGTAATGTTGTGATGTTTTGATTTTTCCCCTGTCATTCTTTGTTCTGTGCCCCAAAAAGAAAATTTCAATAAAAAAATCTGTGTAAAAAAGCAAAAGACTTGACCCGCCAGGTTGGGGACTAAATCCAGTAGGTACTGCAGTGCATTGCGCAATTCTTGTATCTCTGACATAGCTCTCCAGGTAGATCATTTTTTTTAAATTTGGCTTCTCAAACTACAGGGATATCCACGGGGAGAGTCAGATTAAATCAGATAAAGAGCCTAGGATCGGGGTGAGAGCTGGAATGGCACCCATGGATCCAGGTAGGCAGAGGAGTGTGCAGACGAAGCAGGGGTCAGGGCTGGCGGCAGGCGGTTTGTAGTCAGATGAAGCGGTGGTCAGAGCTGGCGACAGGCGGAAAGTAGTCAGACCAAGAAGGAATAGCAACCAGGTTTTAGATATAGCAAGAAACTGAGTCAGGAGGAATCAGTAGCTGGGGAGCAACACAACCTGCATCCACAGTAGTACATTCATTTTAAAGACAGGTAGTAGAAAAAGGTGCCTTCTTATAGGTCAGCGCGGTCATGTGTGTAATCACAGCTGAGTTCTGATGAGCTGCTAGAAGGAAACTGTCCCTATACTGTACATGTGTCCTGACAATTAGAAGTCAATAGTTGGAGTAACCGTTAATAATTTCAGCTCTCCAACCTCATGACTGGGTGCCTTTGAATCCCCCATTAGCACACTATTATCCTTCGTTCTAATTATCTCTCCACATACTGTAAAGTATATTTGCTGTTATTGTATGTGGGGAAGTAAAAAAATCAATATAATGCCAGAGTTATTATATTTATTCAAGTTCTAATTGTCCATCGAGGTAAAAGACAAAACAATATTCTAACCTCTTCTTTAATCTGTTTTCAGAAAGTTGTATAACAAACCTGAGACCCTCAAACCACCGTGAGTTTTTTATTTTTTAAAGTTGAGTTATCTTTGCGTGTGTCAGTATAATCAGTGCACACTTTAATATATCATTTACAATCGTAAGGAGATTGCAAATGACAGTGAGTTGCTGAGGGAAGCATTTTTAGATATTGAAATTGTGAGATAAATATCATAGATAAGAAGTCTAAGTCAGCGGTGCGCAAACTGTGGGGCGCGACCCCCAGGGGGGGCGCGACACTGCCGACGGGGGGCGCGGGGTTTACAGAGGCCCCGCGCGCTTCCCGAAGGCACTTAAATTAAGTGCCGGGGGAGCTGCAGGGCCTCTGTAAACCTAACTTACCGTGGCTCCGGCGGCTTCCTCCCTGCGGCGCCATGGCAACGCGGCGTCAAAATGACGCTGCGAGGTCATGTGACGTCACGTTGCTATGGCAACGTGACGTCATTACGCCGGAGCGCGGGTAAGTTGGGGTTGGGGGGGGCGCGGGAGCGAGGGGACAGCCGTCAGGGGGGCGCAGGGAAAAAAGTTTGCGCCCCCCTGGTCTAAGTGATGTGATATAAGGAAAGTCAGGGCAGGATTGCCCTACTGGGCGATTAGGGTTGCCCCAGTGTATCGGTGGTGTCTGTGGGACGGTGCTGCAGCTCTCCTGCAGTGGTCGGCAGCTCCTCAGCTCCCCATGCAGCAGTCACTGCAATTCTCTTCCTCCTCCTGTCGGTGCCGGAAGTTGGGTCCAACTTCTGCACGGCCGGAGGAGAGAGCTGTGGAGTCCCCAGACAGGCACAGGACCGGGCCCAGACCTCCTCACCCCAAGCAAGTAAGAGTGTGCGAGTGTTAAGGGAAAAGAGTAAGGGGGCTTGATTACAGAGGCCCTATGTTCTTCTCCACAACAATTAAACTGATTGCGGGGGGAAGAGTGCGGGCCTCAGTAAGTGCCTTACCTGCTCCGGAGCAGCATCTCTTCATGCAGCGTCGCGTTGGCAGGGCAACCAGATGCCACATGGCGACGTGACATGGCAATGTGTCGCCATGACAATGCAACATAATGACGCCACATTATGGGAAGAGGGCAGGTAAGACAGATATCGCCCGGACCGATATCGGTCTCCAATCTGCCACTGAATAGAGTGATAAACTAATAAAGGAGCACTCACCATTTTAATAGGATCCTGTCACGGGTGCATAGACGCCAGCAGTGTCCAGATGTGCAGAAGAACTAGCACTCATGTAGATCTTTTTAGTGTTTTTATTCAGGTGAATCGAAATGAGAAAAGTTCCATTGTTTGGACCGAAACATCGATTCACCTGAACAAACACACTAAAATATCCATGTGATGCGAGTGCTGGTTCTTCTGCTATTTTGCACAGGGTAGAGAGTGAGACAATGTTACTGATGTGACTATATCCTATTCCTCATTATAGGAGAACCGACGTGCTGATGATGACTCCCTGGCTTGCTCCAATTGTTTGGGATGGCACCTTTAACATTGATATACTGAATGACCAGTTCCACCAGAGAGGTGTCCGCATTGGTCTTACAGTGTTTGCTATTAAAAAGTAAGTTACAAGAACTGTGACCTTTAATAAGGGTGTTGTAAGGGATGCCCGTAGAGGTAATGGCTGGAGAATTGCGTTTGGAAACATAAACGTAGGCTTTTATGTAGCTGAAGTTTCAGAAACAAAAAAAACATGGCTTTTCTTCATCCAAAGTTCAGCAGTACAATATGCAGCTTTCTCTCAGCCAAAGTTCAGCAGTACAATATGCAGCTTTCTCTCAGCCAAAGTTCACAATGAAACAGAGCAATAACAGGAGTTATGAGTTGCCACACACTTCTGCTAAATCATTACACTAATTGTATCATACTATAAAACCCCATCTGTGCAGGATACATCCAGCACATGGAATAACATACTGTATGTGTAGTTCTAATGAAGATCACAATTATGGGCCAAATGCCAATTTGTCTTATAATGCAATACACTTAATAATCTTGTTTATCTTAATGGACCTGCTGCATGTAACGGATCCAGCATTATATTTCAGTGTCCACTAGAAAATATTTCACAGCAAGAAGAGAGCTCCACTGTATAAGGCCTCGTTCAGGGTGCTGGCTTCGGAGGGAGGGCGTGCTGCCGTGCGAGCTGCCGTCGGAAACAATGTATTCAAATTGAATTGTGGTTGTCAGGGTAGCAGCTGCCCTGTCTCCGAAGTACGGAGTTGACGCTGGCTACAGTTTCAATAAACAACCCAAGTCCTTTTTTTGGAGCTGCAGCAGCGTCACTGGGACCTCCGCAGTCAATGAAATCATTCTTGAGAATGATTTCAAGACAGCAACACCGATCCCTAAGCTGCTGTCTGTAGCCCCCTCCCCGCCTCCTCAACTCTTGAAAAAGTCTGCTGGGGAGGATGTGCACACATCGCCCAGCAGACTGCCGCTCACACACGCGAACGCCCGCCCTCCAACTCCTGCCTCTGGCACCCTGAACGAGGCCTAAGCGTTAGGTTAGATGATCATTTATAATTTCACCAGATTTTCTAAAGAGTATTCCCCCAAAGTTATGGTATTTGTTTCTCTCACTATTCTGTTGCTGTTTAGAAATCTTCTTTTGTTAACAACCCTATTTTTTTATCCAAGAGAAAGTAAAATATGCCTTATTGTTTGTTTGTATTTTAGGTACACTGTCTTTATCAAAACTTTTCTTGAAACTGCGGAACAGTTCTTCATGGTCGGGCACAAAGTAAACTACTATGTGTTCACTGATCGGGCCAGTGAAATTCCCAACATCACCCTCAGTGAGGGGAGACGCTTGGTTGTTCTAGACGTCCCTGGCTGCAAAAGGTGGCAGGATGTCACCATGAGGCGCATGGAGATGATTCATAACTACTCTCGTGAACTGTTCATCAACGAAGTAGACTATTTAGTCTGTGTGGATGTAGACATGAGGTTCAATGATCATGTTGGCGTGGAGATTTTAAGCGATGTATTTGGTGCTCTACATCCTGGCTTTTTTGGTGCATCACGCCAAGAGTTTACTTATGAGCGCAGGAGTCGGTCTCAAGCCTGCATTCCTACTGATGAGGGGGACTTTTATTATGCTGGTGGTTATTTTGGTGGCATAGTAGAAGAGGTCTACAAATTGACTTGCCACTGTCATCAAGCCATTATGATAGACAAAGAAAACAATATAGAAGCTATTTGGCACGATGAGAGCCATTTAAACAAATATTTTCTTTATCACAAGCCAACAAGAATCCTGTCTCCTGAGTACAGTATATATGGATGGATGATTATGGATCACCAGCTGCTGTAAAGAGAAAGAGGTTTATTGGTGTTCCAAAGGACAATGCACAAATCAGGTTCAAATGAGGAGTCAAACAGGTTAATAGATCTTAGGATTGTTATTACTCAAATGACCAAGCTTCATCTTTTTCAGGATCTAACCACTGTCTATCAAAATCAGGGAAAGGAATATTTAACATATTAAACTTCATGGGACAAGGCACGGGCACAGTGGACCTTATGGTTATATTTTAAAACATTGGGGAATACTGGTAAACATAATAATTGAGATCCCTAGCTACCAGAGACTCTCACATCCACCACCAGTCTAAGTTCTTTCAAATATAAGGCTGTCACACATTTTAATCTGGTCTGTAACTGTTTCATACGCCTATAATATATATTATCTTTAACTGTGCACGCAATGTCTTGTATATAATGTATACCCTGCTCATTTATGTAACTGTATTTGTAAACATGTATTATTTGTCTTAACTCTATGCCCAGGACATATTTGAAAACGAGACGTAACTCTCAATGTATTACTTCCTGGTAAAATATTTTATAAATAAATACAATAATTTTTTATTTTTGACTATTTAATGGACATTTGTATTAGCTCCAGCATTACTGCACACCATTACGCACGGTAAATGTATGGTGAGGAGGGACTTTGCTGGAAGCACAGAAAGGAATAACAGTGGTTGGAATATTTTTTATGACCTCACCCACATACAGTACATGACAATAAAGGATAATAAATAGGAATGAGCCTGTTTCTGATATTTCTTTTAAACCTTGTGAAATTGGTCATCTACAAACCTCACTAGTAATGCTAAAGAGGTCAGAGTATACCATAAGTATGAAAATATCCACATGCCCGCCTTACCAATTTTGTATATCATTTTTTCAATTAGTGATACAGGTTCATTGACTATACCAGTTTTAAAAATAAATAAATAAAATGTTTTTTAAAAAGTGGTGTTATCTTAAATTATGAGGTAGTAATTAGTCATCATGCCTGATGAGAGGCTCTAGAAAACTGCTCTTCCGAGCTTCATATTCCAGTAGGCTGATCAGTTGGAGAGCAGGTACAGAATGAACACCAAGAATACTTTATATAAAGCGTTGCTATAAGTGATTTTGTTGCAGAAGAAACACTCGCAGGAATTGAACATTAGTGTGTCTCCGTGTGCCAATGTATAAAACCAATTTTTACGTTTTGCCGGTTTGTACATCAACTTAACACAGAAAAAAATGACACATGGGGGTGTAGATACAGGTGGAGTTTGTACGTTGTTTGTGGCGCACACATGTAAATATTATGCAATGTTCAAGTACGCGCCACTTTTTGGCTTCATCAATGCATCAAAATTGTCCATGTTTTTACAAGGAACTGGGGGAGGTATAATTCCATCCTGCAAGGTCCATCCAGTGGGAGGATTAATCTTATGCACTGTATTTTAAGCACTTACATTGTGAGTGCAGGGGATTACATGTTTTAACTTCCATCATTAAATGTGTTGCACCAAAGTGGAGTTAATTGGGCTGGTACTTCAAGAAGATGGGAATTCAAATTGAGGCGGAAGCACAACTCACAATAGTGCCCACCTTCACTTTGATGCATTTGTATGTTTGATTTTATTACTGTACATACACCCCATTTCTACACAATTGTAAGCGCCAGTGGACACAGAGGGATTTAACCCTATTTAGTCAATATCTTAGCAGTCTCACACATGACGTGACATTAGCATGCTGCGTTTTAGTGGACACAAAGGGATTTACAGTAACACTATTGATGCAAAATCAGCATCAAACTGCTATTAGCACCAAGTGTGATGTTACCATTTTTGAGTTAAGCAGACTGCTTGCTATCTGCTCCCCAAGGCTTGTTCTATAGTAGGTGCGGGCGCGCCTGTGCGAACGCGCGTGCACGTGACGCACAATTTTTGTGTGTACGGTCCGTGCTGCCGGGAGCGACAGGCTGGGAAGGTACTGTGTGTCACTGGGTAACACTGTGTGTTTGTATATGTGTGTGTGTATAGATTGTGTGAGTTAATAATTTATTAAATAATATTTTTTTTTTTAAAAGACGTATGAATAAAAATTATTTTTATTGTGCCATGGCGACGCGTCTGCAGATGCCGGCTGAATCAAGGTAAGTATTGTTTACAGAGGCGCTGCAGCTCCCCCCGCACTTCATTTAAGTGCCTTCGGGAAACGCGCGGAGCCTCTGTAAACCCTGCACCACCCGCTGATAATCTCGCGCCCCCCCTGGGTGTCGCGCCCCCCAGAGCTAGAGGAAGCTTTTAAACCCTTAGGTGACACACATGAAGTGTCACAGGTAAAAACCACTAACAATCTTATCTAGGGATTGAAGTTTTTATTAATCAATGCCAAAGAACAGGGTACGAAAATTCTGGCTTATCCCTGTATTATCACCTACCTTATACACACAAAAAAACAAAAGGAAAACCACCAGCGAGATCAACTGTATCCGGGATTGGATATTTCCAGACACATTTACCTCAATATATAGACCAGTTTATACAACCTTTGGCCCAGTCATTGCCATCACATCTTAAAGACACCGCCCATTTGTGGCAGATGAGAGATATTAAATGGGAGAATGATGTACTCACGTCTAGCCCCCCCTCCCTTCGTATGTTTACGTTTGCCTACAAATTCGGACTTCTAATGTCGTGATGTTTTGATTTTTCCCCTGTCATTCTTTGTTCTGTGCCCCAAAAAAAAAATTTCAATAAAAAAATCTGTGTAAAAAAGCAAAAAAAACTAAAATGTAGCTTGCTTTAAATGTGGGCAAAGTTGCTATACCACTTCCGACTCGAGAGGCTGCGATTATACAGCCGGACTGCAGGGCGTGCGCGCGCAGCTGTGACTTCACAATAGCCACGTTGCATGTTGCTGTTATTGCTCAATTAAACTTTACAGAAGAAAGGGAGGACTTGGTGTGAATAAAAGGGGAACGAGTTAAGCTACCTGGCTCTACCACTAGACAGTGTGCAGGTGACAAAAGAACAAGTATTATTATACTACTATATTAAGTCTAGAGGGAGAATTAACCTTACGTGCTGTATTTAAATTGTGAGTGCATAGGGTTACGGTACATTCTTTGTTTTAACTAACTATTAAAGGTGTTTAACCAGAAAAGTGGTGTTGTGCTCCTTTGTTTTTCAGTAATTGGTAATGTACACTTTCAATTCATTTTATTCCTTTAAACTATTCTTTACGCATGTCTTAAAAAAATAGTACTACTTTAAACCCTTTTTCTAGGAGTCGGTAATGTTTCATTAATCTATCCTCATCACTTGTATTAGCGCTGTCTGTGAGACTGTGCAGATCGCTAAACTCCTCTTCAACTTCTTGCATAAAGAAAAGTTGTTCTGAATCCCAATACATTTATTACAACACTAGCTGGTATACCCGGCGCTGCCCGGCATTGAATTTTCCCGCTACCCCTCTGTATACGCTCACCCCTCTCTCCCCCCATTGCCATCTCTCTCTCTCCATTGCCATCTCTCTCTCTCCATTGCCATCTCTCTCTCTCCATTGCCATCTCTCTCCCCCCATTGCCATCTCTCTCTCTCCATTGCCATCTCTCTCTCTCCATTGCCATCTCTCTCTCTCCATTGCCATCTCTCTCCCCCCATTGCCATCTCTCTCTCTCCATTGCCATCTCTCTCTCTCCATTGCCATCTCTCTCCCCCCATTGCCATCTCTCTCTCTCCATTGCCATCTCTCTCCCCCCATTGCCATCTCTCTTTCCATTGCCATCTGTCTCTCTACATTGCCCTCTGTCTCTCTCCATTGCCCTCTGTCTCTCTCCATTGCCCTCTGTCTCTCTCCATTGCCCTCTCTCCCCCCTTCCCCTTTCTACCCCATTAACAGCAATCGTGGCCCCGTTGCACATGAATGTGCCCCCCGCCATGTTAACAGCTGGGTCCCCCCCCCATTCACAGCTCCGGCCCCCTCCACCCCCCCTCACATGTCCAATCTCCCCTCCCCTTCAGAGCTCGGTGGGTGAGTGACTGGGTGGGTGGGTGGTTGACTGGGTGGGTGACTGGGTGGGTGAGTGACTGGGTGAGTGAGTGACTGGGTGGGTGAGTGACTGAGTGGGTGAGTGACTTTGACTGGATGAGTGAGTGACTGGGTGAGTGGGTGGGTGACTGAGTGGGTGAGTGACTGAGTGGATGTGTTATCTCTCCCCCCCCCCCCCGCATCTCTTCTTCCCCCCCCCCTGCTGTCCCCATACCTGAAGCAGCGGCGGAGGCTGCAGGTAGGAGCCGGGGAAGGGCGGTGAGGTGCGGGTGCTGTGAGGCGGCCGTGACAGCCGCAGCTGTAGAGGGTGAGGAGGACGTCGGCGTGGGGGCTTTGAGACAGGCTCCCCCGTCCGTCCGTTCCCCCACTGTCTTGGCCGGTCGTTCATTCACCCCTCCCCCCCCCCGGAATCTTCCGTCTGCTGTTCATCAGACGGAGGCGCGTGCACGCGGCGTGTGCTCCCCCGTGGATCTGAGGCGGGAGGCAGGAAGCTGACAGGAACGAACAGGGTGGGGAGGCTGGAGAGCCGAGTCTTGGCGCTTCCCCCCTTACTCCACTGTGTGTTGGGGGCTTCTCCCTCCCCCTTCCCTCCCACGAACGCGACCAACAGCCACAGGAAGTCTTCACGGGGGCCTGATAGGTGCTTCAATCCGGGGCAGGTCCGGAGCAAGATGGCCGACACTGCCCCGTGAGGGAGGGTGAGGTGGCGCCTGTGTTCCTGCCGACAGATCCTCCGGAGCTGACACCGGCTCAGGAGAGGCATCAGCCGAAGAGATCTGCTGGGTGAGTGATAAGTCATCAGCACACCAACATTTAAAGTGTGTGTGTGTGTGTGTGTGTGTGTGTCCACACCGGCCAATGAGATGTGTGAGGAGAAGAGAGTGGCAGTTGGGTGACGTCATAGAGGACAGCGATACGGACCAATCTGATTGGCCAGAGGCTGGGACCAATCAGATTCACCACATCTACAACCCCACAAATTTCAAATTTATATATTAAGTTAGATGAACAGTACATGCAATCTTGATATTCAATAGTCAAAGAAGGTTGAGAAGACAGTACTTTCCGAGGGCAAACATGAACAGATACGATCAGATGACAAACACTCCTGGTGCAGCTCCAGTAACGGAGGATGCACAGGAAAACCCATGACCTCTGAGCTCAACTCACAAGACTTGTAAATGCTAGACCTAAGTAGCAGTAACTAGATTATAAAGATTGGTTGCTAAGAGCAGACATAAGAATATTCTAAACTGTTCTGTCCCCTGTATGAGTTATCTTTGCCTATGGCTGCAGTTGCCCTAGTTGTTACTATGTAACTCCTACTGGTCTTAGCTTGTTCCCTAGCAATCCCTTCCACAGGCCTCTGATTTGGTATGATTCGAGACCCCTGGCTCTTGGTTTCACCCTGCCCTATTTCCTACATGTCAGGTCATTGCCCCTTCCTTTTCAAGCCAGCAGCCATTGTGAGATAATGTATCCCTCACTGATAGGGTCGGCTATATCGTGGCTCTTCTCATCGACGAGGCGCTGGCATGGGCTTCTCCCATCTGGGAACAACAAGGTCCTCTCACACAGGACATCGATCTCTTCGTCGAGGAATTCCGAAGAGTCTTCGATACCCCTGCACGGCAATTAACGGCAGCATCTTCTCTTCATCACATAACCCAGGGAGATCGACCCGTTGCCCGGTATGCTGTGGAGTTCCGCACACTTGCTGCTGTGACGGGATGGAATAATGGAGCACTATCTTCAGCGTTTTGGCAAGGTCTGTCTGAATCCCTAAAGGATGAGCTCGCAGCGCGGGAACGTCCCATTGACCTAGAGGATTTGATCAGTCTGTGTGTTCGAGTGGACCAGCGTCTACAGGAGCGGAGAAATGAACGTTCTCGTTACCGTCAACGGGTTTCAAGGCATCTTGCTCCATCGTTCATGGCTCCTACACCCCCTTCCGTGGACGTCCCGGAACCTATGCAGTTGGGAGGTAACAAGCTGTCTGCTGCTGAAAAACAACGTCGGCGCAATGCCGGTCTCTGCATGTACTGTGGCAATTCCGGTCACATATTACCCCAGTGTCCCCACAAGCCGGGAAACGCCAACTCCCAATGAAATCCCGGAGAGTTTCATTGGGAATACTGACACTTTCTCCCATTGTCAAAGACGTACTTCCCACCAGGATAATGTTGCCTATAACACTGACTGGAGAGGGATTTCACACTCAAGCACGGGCGTTCATTGATCCCGGTTCCGCAGGCAATTTCATCGTTGAGACTTTTGCTAGACGGAACAATATTCCATTTATCAGTAAGAAGACGCCAGTAGATCTGGAGGCTATTGACGGTCGACCTCTACAGCCGGCATTCATCACGCTACAGACGGTGCCTCTCCTACTGCAGTTCGTCGACGTTCATACGGAGATCATTACTCTCGATGTTATCCACACTCCCTCTGTTGAGCTGATTTTGGGTCTTCCTTGGCTTCAACTCCATAATCCTCGCATCGACTGGACGGATCGGGAACCTATCCAGTGGAGTGCTCCTTGTGCCAAGACATGTACCAGGATTTTCCAGAAGATTGGTGGGTTGACTACCCTGCCAGAGAAGGTCGATTCCCTACCTTCTGTGTACTGGGAATTCCGTGATGTGTTCGACAAAGCACGTTCCGAGGTTCTACCTTCGCACCGTTCGTTCGACTGTCCTATTGACCTACTACCCGGGGCACCTCTTCCCAGAGGACGATCCTATCCTCTCTCTCTCCCAGAGACTAAAGCCATGAACATTTACATTGCAGAGAATTTAGAGAGGGGTTTCATCCGAAAGTCTACCTCTCCAGTCGGTGGCTTTTTTGGGATACGTTATCTCTGACTCCGGATTCAATATGGATCCAGAGAAACTTAAGGCTATCTTGGACTGGCCCCGTCCGACCACTCTCAAAGCCGTGCAACGCTTTCTAGGTTTTGCAAATTATTATCGACGCTTCATTCACAATTTTTCTTCTACGGTATCTCCCATAACTGATCTCACTAAGAAGGGAGCGGATCCTTCATCATGGTCTGAGACCGCCATACGGGCATTTAATCTGCTGAAAAAGGCTTTTGAGTCTGCCCCTATACTCACCCACCCAGATCCTAAACTTCCATTTACCTTGGAGGTAGATGCCTCGGACATCGGGGCTGGGGCTGTATTATCCCAAAGGACCTCTCCTTTAGCCAGACTACACCCATGCGCCTTCTTCTCGAAGAAATTTTCGTCCGCAGAACGGAATTACGATGTTGGGAACCGGAAGCTTTTGGCGATCAAGTTGGCATTAGAAGAGTGGAGACATTTCTTAGAGGGTATGGAGACACCTATAACCATACTCACAGACCATAAGAACCTTCTCTACTTAGAAGGGGCACGTCATTTGAGCTCTCGACAAGCCCGCTGGGCACTATTTTTTTCACGATTCAATTTTCTTATCTCCTTTATTCCTGGCTCCAAAAATCTAAAGGCGGACGCCCTGTCTCGACAGTTCCTGGCAGAGGACAAGTCTGAAGAACAGCTAGAGATGATTATTCCCTCTAGATGTATCCTGTCTGCCAACTCCTTTGATATTTTGGACAAAATTCGATCCGAACAATCACAAGTTCCGAGGGGGCTCAAGGTTCCGGAGGGAAGACTCTACACGGCACACCAACACCGCAAAAGGGTTCTCGAATGGTGCCATTCCTCTAAATCAGCAGGGCATCCAGGGATACGGAAAACCAACTACCTTGTTCAACGTACCTTCTGGTGGCCAGAGAGGGCTAAGGATGTGGAGGAGTTTGTTAAAGCATGTGGCACGTGCGCCCGCAACAAAGTACCTCGGGTCAAACCAGCAGGCCTTCTTCTTCCCTTACCCATTCCAGATCGCCCCTGGAACCATATTTCTATGGACTTCATTGTAGAGCTCCCAGACTCCAAAGGAAAGAATACGATTCTTGTGGTCATTGATCGTTTTTCCAAACAGACTCACCTTGTTCCCTTGAGGGGCCTTCCAAATTCCTCCAGGCTTGCGGATGTTTTCATCCAGGAGATTTTTCGTCTTCACGGAGTGCCTTCAACCATCGTCTCTGATCGTGGGTCCCAATTTGTGTCAAGATTTTGGCAAGCCTTTTCCCGTAAAATGGGTATTTCACTTCAATTCTCCTCGGGATACCACCCACAGACCAATGGGCAGACGGAGAGGGCCAACCAAAAGCTGGAACAATACCTTCGGTGTTTCATAACCGATACACAGGATGATTGGGTGGATCTGCTTCCTTGGGCTGAGTTTGCTCTTAACTCCTGACGAAGTACTTGGTACGAAACGCGTAGAGGTCACGACAGGTCATCCTGCGCGTGTATGCTGGTAAGCTGAGACGGAGCCTGCAGGAGACAGCAGCGTTTTTTTCCATCTCCGCGGTGCTGAGATCCGGATCCTGTGCAGCCACCGCGAGTCTGCTGACTGTCTCAGTGTGAGTGTCCGTTTCCCCTTGCCAGTGCCCAACCCTATGGCGGTTTCTATACAAATCTGTTGATAGGTTGTTTTCATGTTTGTTTTTTTCTTTCATGTGTTTTTATATAAATTTTACTGTATTTGTATACTGTGCAGCTTAGGGTTTAGTCACCATCAGGTGTTCTCCTGGGTAGTACTTAGCCGTCCAGCTGCACAGCTGTTCTGAGGTGGGGTTGGATCCCCTCAGAGTTTGTGTGTATTTTTAATAAATTACCTTCCACTAATCCCTGGTGCGCATTTGTGCATTTGTGCATTTGTGCATTTTTTATTATCTTGCTCTTAACTCCCTTCGCAATGACTCCACTCAAGAATCTCCCTTCTTCATAAATTGTGGTTTTCATCCTTCCCGCCTACCCTTCTCCCCTCTATCCTCAGGAGTACCAGCGGTTGACAAGCGCATCTCCCAGCTGAAAGACTTATGGACGAGGATTCAGGAGAACTTAAAGGTGGCTACAGGGAGACAGAAACTCCAGGCAGACCGCCTTCGACGCCCGGTTCCGGAATTCGTCCCAGGAGACAGGGTTTGGCTTTCTTCCAGGAATATCCGACTAAAGGTTCCTACCATGAAGTTAGCACCTAAGTTCCTCGGTCCCTTTCCTGTGGTCAGGAGGATTAATCCTGTGGCTTATCGCCTACGCCTTCCACCCTCGATGAAGATTCCGTCAGTCTTTCATATATCATTGCTTAAACCAGCATTCCAGAGTCCTCGCTTTTCTAAGACCACGTCTCCTCCACTTCCTCTTCTGATCCAAGGTCAACAGGAGTACGGGGTTCAGGCTATCCTGGATTCTAGGATTTCCAGAGGTGGAGTACAATACCTGGTCCACTGGAGGGGGTTTGGACCAGAGGAACGTTCCTGGATTCCCCACCGGGATCTCCACGCGCCTCGACTCGTCCAGGCTTTCCATCGTAAGAATCCCTCCAAGCCATCTCATGGACGCCCGGAGGTCGCCCCTGAAGGGGGGGTACTTTAAGGGTCTGGGAGTCACGCCACCCTCGGCGTGCTCCTCACTCATCGGCAGCTTCGACGGGTCCTCTCGCGGCACGCAGACAGCCTCTCTCCGGAACGCCGATCACTGCTCCACGTGGGCGCGCGCGCGCACGCCAAAACTCCTCTTCTACTCTCGGGCCGGCGGCTACGCTCGGTCACGCGGCCGCAAGCACAACTACACAGAGGCGCGGCCACACGGAGCCGCACCAACCCCTTAAAGGCACAGCACCTCAAACCATTGCTGCAATCAATTGCAGTCTGACTACTGGGCTTTATGGCTCCTCCCCTGGGACTCATGCTGGACCTATCCCTGCCGTAGCCTGGCCCTTCCACACACCCCTACCTTGCTGCGCTGCCATTGGACCCGCTCTCCTATATATACCTAACAGTGTCACTGACTCGTTGGCTGAGCATAGAACCAGTTGTTCTCATCACTCTCTGCCTCCCTAGTCCTGTCTTGTCCTGTTTTGTTTTTGCAGTCCTCCTCGTGTACCGAACCGGCTTCCGCTACGTCTACCCGCACCTCTGGCATCCCGAACTCGGCATACGGCAACACGACTCTCCGCACCTCTGGAATCCCGATCCTGGCAAACGGTAAACGATTACGTCCTTATCTCTAACCCCGGACTTTGCAATCAGCACCGTCTACCATCCGTACCTCTCCTGCCCCGATCCGGACTCCCAGACCACTCTACTCTCAAGACGTGCCCTCGTGGCTGTGGGTGGCGTTATATCCTATCCCACCTCAGCACCGCGGTCCCGTCTCGTTTGTGGTGAGCACGCCCTGACACCTGTGACATCTTTGTCTTTTCAATCTCCCCCTTATTCTGCTACACACATGTCCCCTTATGTTTTCTGTTTACCCCCTCCAATAAAGGTTCAGAAACTGAAGTAGGACTGTGTGTGCTGGAAAAGGAGATGAGTTGAGCTCTCTGTTTCTACTCGGTGATCCTGGGACAAAACATCAACTATTACCTAAATCACTAAATAGATGTTATAATGATGACATATAGACAATTAACTGTGAATAAAGTGAACTCCCTGTCTGCTATTTGTAAGATATCGTTATTGTTAAGATATGTGGAACAGTATAAAAAATTTAAATGCCAACTTTGACTATAATGTTTATTACACCATAGCTCCTTGAGTCATGGGCCTCGGGCATGGTCAGCGCTTAGGAGCGCTGCTGCTCGGCAGTGAGCCCCTGCAGCCTCAATGAGAGCGGCTTTAGCAGGGGCTCGCGCACGCTTGCGGAAGCGTGTGTCTTAACAAAAATTTAGTTTATGAGCTCGCCGGAGCGCAGGGCTGGTCACGTGAGCGGTTCGCCCAATGAGGGCGAACCAGCTCTGTGACGTCACAGGCCCCCTCTCGACACGCCCCCTGACG
Organism: Ascaphus truei; assembly: GCF_040206685.1. Lineage (NCBI taxonomy): Eukaryota > Metazoa > Chordata > Amphibia > Anura > Ascaphidae > Ascaphus > Ascaphus truei. Next base: position 28,930 of record NW_027457148.1, on the reverse strand, counting down.
GCGCGCGGTCTAAGGCCAGGGAAAGCACCCGCTTTCCTCAGCCTCAGCGCGCCTCTGCACGGCTGAAATCTCTATGGACTCAGCCTTAGTAAGATTGTCTCAGTGACAGGGCTGATGGTACACTCACAAAAAGTAAGAAACTAAAAACACAATGACTTGAAATAGACCTAGATCCAAATTGAACACTCCCTACTTCTAACAGAACAAAGATATTATGAAGATGGCAGTAAAGCCTCTCCTCCACTGGCCTGGCAACTTCAAAAAACAAAAAACTAGACATATCAAATGAATCATACGCCTCCCCTGAATGTGCTGACAGGGATTACATCCCATAGAAGAGAAATTCCACCGCTCACCTATATATATTATTACAGTCCTATACGTAATGAGGTAGGTGCATGGAGGTATATCATATATAACCACGAGATCTCAAAAGATATTGAGTAAAGAACCCCACTTAACTGCACTCTTAACCTAAATATGGGTGTGTTCTTCCTAATTGCCAAAGGCTGCACAGAAAATCCTTCTCAGAGTAAGGAACCGACGAAAAACAAAAAATGATTTAATACATCAAAATATGACACTTAGGGCCTCATGCAGAGAGCAGCGTTATCGTGGAAAGCGCCATTTTTTGGCAAAATCTGCCTTTAGAAAGGCAGGTACTGGCGAGTTTTAAAAAAAGCGCCATTTTTTTATTTTATTTTTTGAAACTCCCTGCACGACCGGCGAGAAGGTAAATCTCTCCAGTTGAAAAAATGTCCCTATTCAGAAAGGCGCGATCGCCATCTAGTGGCTGTTCGCGCCAATAACATGGAGAGAAATTCTACAATTACCTCCGGCAGCTGGAGAGAGAGGGAAAATACAAAAAAAAAAACGCGCTTTTTTCAAACATGTTTCACCAGCGCACATCTCGCCGGTTGCAACTCTCCATACGCAGACAGCATTCTAAATGCAGTTTTATGCCCTTTCTGCATATGGAGAAAAAAACTCTCCAATAAAGCTAAAATTTTTCCCCCTCTCCAATTCTAAATAGCGCTGCTCTCTGCATGAGGCCCTTAGGGCCTCATGCAGAGAGCAGCGCTATTTAAAATTGGAGAGGGGAATAAAAAGTAGCTTTAATGGAGAGTTTTTTTCTCCATATGCAGAAAGGTCCGAAAACTGCATTTAGAATGCTGTCTGCGTATGGAGAGTTTCAACCAGCGATATGAGCGCTGTTGAAACTTGTGGGAAAAAAATCGCGTTTTTTTTTTTTCTCCCCCACCGGCCGGCGAGCGCCAGCTTCTTGCCAAATTTTTTTGGAGAAGCAAAATGTTGAAAATCGCGCCATTTTTTTGGCGCGAACAGCCACTAGATGGCGATCGCGCCTCTCTGAATACGGCAGTTTTCAACACTGGAGAGATTTAGGTTCTCTCCAGCCGCGCGGCGAAATTTGCAAAAAAAAAAAAATGGCGCTTTTTTTAAAAACTCGCCAGTACCTGCCTTTCTACAGGCATTTTTCTCCAAAAAATGCCGCTATTCCCCTTACCGCTGCTCTCTGCATAGGCCCCTAAATCATTAAAATAAATGCTAAAATGTTAGAAATCCCAATGTGGGAGCGAGGGAGTGGGAACAAAAGGGAATCTCTGATTAATTCACTACTGTAGTATTGTAGTCAGAGACTATAGTTCCCCTCCTGCGTTTACAAAGGCTGGCGGTATAAGTATTTTAAAGGCAAAATGTTGCTAGTCTTATAAACACATACAATGATGTTGGTTTCACATCAACTGACACAGATAAATTGACTGCATTAATAGTATCTGTTTAAAGCAACACTTAAACTTGCAACACATATACAGAGTCACCCCCCAAAAGTAGTAATAGACTCAGTATTGATTAATACAGTAGCCCAGGTAATATATATGAACTATAAGTGTGCATCAGGTCTCTTCTCTGACTGCTGTTTGTGCATAAATTAAAGAGCTACTGAAGCACAGCAGGACGTCCTGCAATTGAATATTAAACATACACAGCCTATTGGGTCACCCGCATATGTATCAGTCTCTGCCTATACAGATAAGGGTTACGGCAAACCCAAACAGAAACAGGGGGAGTGTAAACGTCCTGCTGCAGCCGGTGGGGCTGTTGTAGATCCGCATCAAACATATGAGCCATACGTTGCCTGTAATGGAATTGTGTGAATACCCTGATAACACACGGCCTAATGGATCACCTGTATCGGTTGTAAGCCTTTGCCTATACGAATAAGGGTTGCAGCGAACCCAAACAACAACGAGAAAATGTACAAAAGCCGTGATTCCAGCTACAAGTGGTTGCTATGAGTCCGCATCAGCCGCATATGCCCTATGTGCCGCCGCTCCACTGTGACGTCACTCGTGTGGCGTCCGACCCGACATATGTTTCGCGCGATTAACGCGCTTCTTCCCCTGCGCGAAACGTAGAGGGGCAGTTACTGAGGTAAAATAGATATGAGGGGGCCGTTACTGAGGTAAAATAGATACGAGGAGAAGTTACTGAGGTAAAATAGATATGAGGAGAAGTTACTGAGGTAAAATAGATATGAGGGGCAGTTACTGAGGTAAAATAGATATGAGGAGCAGTTACTGAGGTAAAATAGATATGAGGAGCAGTTACTGAGGTAAAATAGATATGAGGGGCAGTTACTGAGGTAAAATAGATATCAGGGGGCCGTTACTGAGGTAAAATAGATGTGAGGGGCAGTTACTGAGGTAAAATAGATAAGAGGGGCAGTTACTGAGGTAAAATAGATATGAGGGGGCCGTTACTGAGGTAAAATAGATGTGAGGGGCAGTTACTGAGGTAAAATAGATATGAGGGGCAGTTACTGAGGTAAAATAGATATGAGGAGCAGTTACTGAGTAAAATAGATATGAGGGGCAGTTACTAAATAAAATAGATATGAGGAGCAGTTACTGAGGAAACATAGATATGAAAGGGGCAGTTGCTGAGGTAAAATAGATGTGAGGGGCCGTTACTGAGGTAAAATAGATATGAGGGGCAGTTACTGAGGTAAAATAGATATGAGGAGCAGTTACTGAGGTAAAATTGATGAGGGGCAGTTACTGAGGTAAAATAGATGTGAGGGGCAGTTACTGAGGTAAAATAGATATGAGGAGCAGTTACGGAGGTAAAATTGATGAGGGGCAGTTACTGAGGTAAAATAGATGTGAGGGGCAGTTACTGAGGTAACATAAATATCAGGGGCAGTTACTGAGGTAAAATAGATATGAAAGGGGCAGTAACGGAGGTAAAATAGATATGAGGAGCAGTTACTGAGGTAAAATAGATATGAGGGGCAGTTACTGAGGTACAATAGATATGAGGGGCAGTTATTGAGGTAAAAAGATACAAGGGGCAATTACTGTGGTAAAATACTTATATGGGGCAAGTGCTGATGTAAAAATTGTAATGAAGGGGGTAATTTTGGAGGTCAAATATACATACTGTATGGAGCAGTTACTTAGGTAAAATAGATATGAAGGGGGCAGTTACTGAGGTAAAATAGATATGAGCTGCAGTTATTGAGGTAAAAAGATACAAGGGGCAATTACTGTGGTGAAATAGTTACATGGGGCAAGTGCTGATGTAAAAATTGTTACGAAGGGGGTAATTTCTGAGGTAAAATATACATATGGGGCAGTTACTGAGGTAAAATTGATTTGAGGGGCAGTTACTGAGGTAAAATAAATATGAAGGGCAGTTACTGAGGTAAAATAGATATGAGGAGCAGTTACTGAGGTAAAATAGATATATGGGGCAGTTACTGAGGTAAAATAGATATGAAGGCTACAGTTACTGAGGTAAAATAGATATGAGGGGCAGTTACTGAGGTAAAATTGTTGAGGGACAGTTGCTGAGCTAAAATAGATATGAAAGGGGCAGTTACTGAGGTAAAATAGATATGAGGAGCAGTTACGGAGGTAAAATTGATGAGGGGCAGTTACTGAGGTAAAATAGATGTGAGGGGCAGTTACTGAGGTAAAATAAATATCAGGGGCAGTTACTGAGGTAAAATAGATATGAAAGGGGCAGTAACGGAGGTAAAATAGATATGAGGAGCAGTTACTGAGGTAAAATAGATATGAGGGGCAGTTACTGAGGTACAATAGATATGAGGGGCAGTTATTGAGGTAAAAAGATACAAGGGGCAATTACTGTGGTAAAATACTTATATGGGGCAAGTGCTGATGTAAAAATTGTAATGAAGGGGGTAATTTTGGAGGTCAAATATACATACTGTATGGAGCAGTTACTTAGGTAAAATAGATATGAAGGGGGCAGTTACTGAGGTAAAATAGATATGAGCTGCAGTTATTGAGGTAAAAAGATACAAGGGGCAATTACTGTGGTGAAATAGTTACATGGGGCAAGTGCTGATGTAAAAATTGTTACGAAGGGGGTAATTTCTGAGGTAAAATATACATATGGGGCAGTTACTGAGGTAAAATTGATTTGAGGGGCAGTTACTGAGGTAAAATAAATATGAAGGGCAGTTACTGAGGTAAAATAGATATGAGGAGCAGTTACTGAGGTAAAATAGATATACAGTATGGGGCAGTTACTGAGGTAAAATAGATATGAAGGCTACAGTTACTGAGGTAAAATAGATATGAGGGGCAGTTACTGAGGTAAAATTGTTGAGGGACAGTTGCTGAGCTAAAATAGATATGAAAGGGGCAGTTACTGAGGTAAAATAAATATGAGGGGCAGTTACTGAGGTAAAATAGATATGAAAGGGGCAGTTACTGAGGTAAAATAAATATGAGGGGCAGTTACTGAGGTAAAATAGATATATGGGGCAGTCACTGAGGTAAAATAGATATGAAGGCTACAGTTACTGAGGTAAAATAGATATGAGGGGCAATTACTGAGGTAAAATTGTTGAGGGACAGTTGCTGAGGTAAAATAGATATGAAGGTCAGTTACTACTGAGGTAAAATAGCTATAAGGGGAAGTTGCTCAGGTAAAATTGATAAGAGGGGCAATCTTTAATATAAAACTGTAATGAGTGGGTTAATTACTGATGTAAAATAGATATATGGGGCAGTTACTGAGGTAATGTAGTTATATGAGGCAATTACAGAGGTCTGTGAACAACTCCCCAGCAGGGGACAAACCAGTGCACAGCGAAGGGATGAATGAATAATCAGAGGGGTTTATTTAGATAAAAACATGGACAAAAAAGCACTGATACAGTCACTCTAACATGTTTCACACGCAGGGTGCTTTATCAGAGAGTGAATATGAGTCTCTGAGTGATGTTCTTATAGTCATCTTCCCCCACCCATTTGAAATACCTGGCAATCACAACGTGATTGTGATATCCAACAGCTGTGAGAGGGGATGTGCCACAAGAAATTCACTCAGTGAATACACAGGACAGAAAATCACAAACAGCAAACAATGGGTTAATCATAACCACAACAACATACAATGAGTTAAAATCAGAAAAAAACAGTCTAAACTAATAGACAGCCATGCTTAATGTATATATTTATTTATTTATTTATACTGTATTAAGTATATATTAAGAAAATAGTAAATCTTGTAAATAATTGCATTAAGGTCTCAAGTGTAGAACCTGATCAGTACTTGAAACTAATCTTGTGAACCTAATATCACATGTGGAAAGGGAAAGTATCTACTGGCGCCAGTAGATACTTTCCCTTTCCATACTATAGTTCTGACCAGGGGGTCAGTTTTTTGTATCTTGGGCAGCCCCTTATGCATGTTTGGTCATTTATACATAAGGTAATATATACTCTGTCATACTATTGTGGGTAGCGCTGCCTGTTTTGTTGTTTTTAATATCACATGTGCACATAACATAGAAACAACAATTAATGGACCTGCAAAATATTAAATCAATATACATTTGAAAACGACCTAATATTTAATAATCATTATCATCTGAGATCAAAAATTTGGAGTTAATATATATAAGCTTAATAATTCATTTAATGTGAATAAATACAATCCTTGATCTACTGTAAGTAGAAAATATACAATGGAATTGATTAATCCCATCTGTACCACTCCTATATATGTACTATACCTAAACTATGATGAATATATCAATACATCAAAGTTAACAAGTATAACCCAATACCAAAATTGAGCCCTTGTATAATCTAAATGAAATAACCACATCTGATAAATAGGTATAATCAGTGTTCGACAAATCACCCAAAAATCTACTCGCCCAACCAAAAAATCTACTCGCCATCTAGTCCCGCACCCAACCTCGCCCCCAACCCTAGTCCCGCCCCAACACCGCTTTAAAATAAAATATATAAATAAAATACATTTAATAAATTCCTAGTCAGAACAACATTCGTTTTTGACATAAATGTATTTATTGTATTACATTATACTACAATTAGTCCTTGTTACGTGTGTGATGTGTGTGATGTGTGTGATGTGTGTGTGTGTGTGTGTGTGTGTGTGTGTGTGTGTGTGTGTGTGTGTGTGTGTGTGTGTGTGTGTGTGTGTGTGTGTGTGTGTGTGTGTGTGTGTCGATCTAGAAATGAAAGCCAGGTGTGAATGACTAGTTTCCTGAACCCCTTAACCAGTGTCTGGACATCCCCGCTTCACAATATCTAAAGCAGCAATCCCGCCTTGGATCTTACCTGATCCGCAGTCCCTCAATGTCCAGGTACCCTCATTCCCGCAATGTGTCTTCTGGGTTAGGGGGGGTTCCGATGTCTTCCATGTGAAGCTTGAGTCAGATCTGGAAGAAAGCAGTATCGGTTATTTCTTTGTAGTATAGGGCAGTTAAGATATATAGGGTAAATAAGAGATCCAGAAACAGAGTGTGAGACAGACACAGAGAGAGGGTGATAGAGAGAGGGGTGAGAGAGAGGGGGTGAGAGAGCGGGTGAGAGAGAGAGGGTGAGAGAGAGGGGGTGAGAGAGAGGGGGTGAGAGAGAGAGAGAGGGTGTGAGAGAGAGGGTGAGAGAGAGAGGGTGAGTGTCATGGGAGAGGGGGTTTGGCCCGGTATTAAAGGGGTTACACCCCATTTGGCCACCCCCTGCTCTCACTGGGGAAGCAAGGGGTTAACTGGACTGGGGTCCAGTAATGTGTTACCTTGCTTCAGAATCCAACTGCTAATTCCCCTGTAAAAATGTATTGTTGCATCCCAGTGTTTGCACCAACACACACACTGGGGTTGATGCGGTTGATGCGGGAGGCTTAAGGGGTTAATGAGCTACAGTTTTAGGAAAATACAAATATGTGTGGTGTCTTTTCAGAAATATCTGGGCTTCAAAAGGCTTGATTGAAGTTGGGTGTGAAAAGTACTGAGGGAGTTTGGTGTATGTTAATACCTAATTTGCAGGCCAAGTGTATATTGCTGGTAGAGACATCTAGGACCCAGGTCTGGAGCATTGGGTGTGAAATATAGCACCTGTGACAAACGTTCTCTACACAGGAGGCTCAGCTTCAAAGCATTTCTTGACAAGGTGTTCTATGGGGGCCAGGGGTGCGTCTACAGAAGAAGATATCAGAATGAGTGACCTTATTAAATATAAGAATATCATGAGATGTCCTCGGCTGAACATGCTAAAAATTACATATGTGTATCTGTGGGACCGAGTCGCAAATAATAATCATTACAGACACATGATGTCTAGCATTTACTAAGAGACATATATTAATATCTCTCTTCATTGTAGTATTACACGGTAATATTTAGTCTCATTGGGAGCGTTATGCGTGCCGGAATGTATTAATATGTCTTGCGTGCCAGTAAGTATTACTGTACTGAAGTTATGAAGTTATTTAGATAGGAAAAGCAGTTTTTAAACGTCCTGGGGTGGGAGTTTTACTCTGGGGAAAACTGTCAACCTCACCACTGATTTATCACAGGGGTTGGGTTTAGGTTGTGTTCAATGGGAAATAACTGTATTTAAGGCTGAGCAAGTGTGGGAGGGGGGGGGCTGAGGAAATAAGCCCCCTGATTAGAATAATACCCACCCAGTGGGCAGGTATTACGATGCCCTCAGGTGAGGTGGCAAGGAGAGATTGGGTGCAGGTAATTGTTCTCCAATTGCCTACACTCAATAGTAAGGTATAGACTGGAGATTGAATATAAACCAGTGCCCAGCCTATACTCTGTGTCTTTTGTGCTTTTCGTGAGGACTACACCTGAACATGTATTATGGAAGAAATTGTCAATCCTGTATCCTGATGGCTTTCTTGTTCAAAACCCTCAAGTAAGTGCATATTTTGTCTGTTATTTGTATATCTTGTGTGTTCACCTTCATTAAGGAATAAATGATATTTTATCATATCTAGTCGTGTTCAGTTCAACCCAGGTATTTTTGGTGTATATTATATCTTGTCATAAGTTACCGTGACAAGCTTATAATAAACTGGTGGCAGCGGCAGGACTGAACTGAACCTGTATTACAGTTTACTGCGGGACTCTGTAATACAGTTGGAACTCGAGGTGAATTGCGAGTTCCTAAGACTAAAGATATTGGACACACAGTGTACAACATATAATACATGATATGGCACCACCTCACTGTTCCCCTACTTGTGAGAAGCATTGCCTCCAGAACCAAAGTGCCGGCCATCCATGTGACTGGAACCGGGCACCGAGACTGGAGGAGTGCATCAAGTCGGTGCGGGAACCTGCAGCCGGCAAGGCTGAGAGACGGCGATCGGTGAGCATGAAACCCAGCCGGCTGAGCAAAGAACCACCGCTGCAGCCGCCGTAACCATAAAACCGCCCGGAGAGCAGGGAATGGACCCAGCTCCGGGACGGCAGAGACTTGGGGAGGGAGCGGGTGGTCTCGGAGACCACGGAAGTCTTGCAACAGTAGAGGTAACGGCCGTTGCGGCGGCCCGTCCATTTTCCATGAAAGAGCTAGCACTGGTGTGTGCGTTGGCCAAGACGTGGTTCCCGGCGAAGTGGACCCAGTTCATGGCATTGGTGCCGCACCGACCCGCTTACCCCCTCCCAGAAACCGGCGGTCGAGCAACTCCGCTCTGGGCTCAGCAGCTCCTTGCGGGTGGTAGTCCACCGGCGGCAGAGAAGCTCCGGAATGAACCTGGCGATCGAGCACCTCCGCTCTCTGGACTCAGCAGCCTCTTGCGGGGGGTAGTCCACCGGCGGCGGAGAAGCTCCGGCATGAGCCCGGCGCTCGAGCAACTCCGCTCTGGGCTCAGCAGTCCCTTGCGGGGGGTAGTCCACCGGCGGCGGAGAAGCTCCGGAATGAGCCTGGCGATCGAGCACCTCCGCTCTGGACTCAGCAGCCTCTTGCGGGGGGTAGTCCACCAGCGGCGGAGAAGCTCCGGCAGGCGCCGCTGCGCTATCACTGCCCATCAGCGGACCACAATAATGCCCGTGGTCCGGACCGTGCGCGGTCGGGCGAAGAAGCCTCTCAGGGCAAGTGCTCCCGAGCTGTGGAAAAGATGACCCAGTTAGCGGCATCCTCTGATGGTTCCCGCCCAGCCGGGGCGACAACCCTTCACGGGACGTCTAGTCGTGTTCAGTTCAACCCAGGTATTTTTGGTGTATATTATATCTTGTCATAAGTTACCGTGACAGTGAGAGAGGGTGAGAGAGAGAGAGAGAGAGGGTGAGAGAGGTTGAGAGAGAGAGGGTGAGAGAGAGAGTGAGAGAGGGTGTGAGAGAGGGTGTGAGAGAGAGAGAGGGTGAGAGAGAGAGAGCGAGAGAGTGTGACGACTCAGGAGATTCCTTCCTCTCCTTGTCCCTCTCTCCCATCTCCTGTTACCCTTTCTACTCCTTCCCACTTCTCTCCTTCATCTTCTACCTTTCTCCCCTTGCCGCAGCGCGTTACCCGCAGGTCTCGCATTCCCACGCGCTCCCTGAGTCCCTGCTTTGATCCTCCCCGCTCCTTCTTCCCCACGGTAGCTCCTTTACCTTCCCGTGATGCCATCCGTCCCGTGGCCTCCTCATGGCGGGGTGCCCACGGCGCGGCGTTCTGCACGCCTGGTGACGCGTCCGGTGCGTGCGCTCCCTCAGCCCACGGAGGGCGTGCGCACACGCTCCGCCAATACTCCCCCGGGCTCACCTGCTTCATCCTCCCTGCCGCTGCATGCCATCTCGCGTTCATGTGTCGCGCGCGCGTCCCCCTTCTCTGGGCTCCGTGCTCCTCATGCAGTCTGCTCCATGCGGTCCCGCTCTGTGTTGCAACCTGTGCAGCGCACAGGCTCTTCTTATCCTGTTCCCCAGGTGTCCGCCTCCCAAGCCTTACAGGCCATTCCCCTGACTGCCCCTTCTGTCTCCTCTTCTCTCCCTGTCCTATCCCTGTCGTCTCCCACTTCTATCTCTACTCCTCCCCTCTCTCCTATTGGTATGCCCTTCTTTATAACCCCTGTCGGTCCACTTCTTCCCCGCTCTGCATAGTTTCTGTTTCCCTGTGTGTACCTGACCTATGCTGTGCTCCCTCCGTGTTCCTGTGATTTCCTGCTCCTGTGTTACCTTGGATTTCCCTGGCTATGACCCCTGCTTACCCTGGACTACTCGGCTCTCTGGTGTCCCTTTGAACCCTGCTAAGCATACTACTTCGCTTACCCCTGGCTTCCTAGGACCTGGCTTATACTCTGACGACTCTAACCTCTGGACTCCTCAACATTGGCACACGGACACGACTATTCTTACGGACATCCCCAAGCGTTGCACGTATACACTAACTACTCTTCCAACAGGCCCAGCAACACCATATCACACTCCGGGCTTGCTCCCACTGCTGTGGGTGTGTGGTATCATACCGTTCCCACCTCAGTACTGGGGTCTTGCCAGGTCTGCGGGCATACAGGCGTGACATTATGCAGAGGCCAACAAACGCAGACCCCCCTGAGGTACAAGTATTACCATAGAGGCCTTACACTTTGTTAGCGATCAGCTGTCCACTGTCTCCCAGCAATTGGCCACCTTTGCCCTTCAGGAGGGTTCCACGGCTTCTGCGCCAACAATGGCCACTACCTACGCCAGCCCTGGCCCACGGATTCCCTCTCCGAATCGCTATGATGGGAACCCCCTCAACTGCCGCGGTTTCTTAAACCAATGTGAGGTGCAGTTTGAAATGTCCCCCTCTCTGTTTCCGACTGGCCGTGCTAAAATTGCTTATATTTATTTACGCTCTGCTCACCGGAGACGCTCTTGCCTGGGCCTCTCCCCTATGGGAGCGTAGATCCGAAATAACGCAAGATTATACTTTATTCAGACGTGAATTCCAACTTGTGTTTGATACCCCAGCACGGCGCGAGATAGCCACCTTCTCCCTCTTCCATGTTTCTCAGCGTCGAAATTCAGCTGCCAAATACGCCATCGTGTACCGTACGCTGGCCGCCGAAGTACAATGGAATGATGAGGCCCTCACCGCGGCGTACTGGCACGGACTCTCAGATACGTTGAAAGACGATCTGGCTACGCACGCCCGGCCTACGTCCCTGGAGGAACTCATCACCCTGAGCGGGAGGCATCGGAACCTATGCAGGTCGGCAGTCAACAACTCCAGGCAACTGAGAGACCGCGGCGGCGCCAGAACAGGCTGTGTTTCTACTGTGCCTCCTCGAAACATCATCTCCAGAATTGTCCCTTGAAGCCGGGAAACGGGCACACCCAGTAAAGCTAGAGGGGCTTCTACTGGGTACTGTTTCTCCTAACCCCTGTCCTTCCGAAGCTCTCCCAAAAAAGTTTATGCTACCAGCCACGCTGGAGGGTCCCAACCTTGTCGTAAAGGTCGAAGCATTCATCGATTCTGGATCGGGCGGTAATTTCCTGGACCAGCAGTTCGCATTGGATAATCAAATTCCCATGGTCAGAAGGAAGAGCCCAGTTGGCCTTGAGGCCATCGACGGACGACCACTCCAGCCGGCTTTCATCCTCTGGGAGTCTATTCCTCTTACCTTGACCCTGGCTGATGGTCACAAGGAGATAATTGTCTTTGACATTTTCCAATCCCCTTCCGTACTAATTATATTAGGATTGCCTTGGCTTCAACTCCACAATCCACGCATTGATTGGTCCGGTACTCTGCCTATCCAGTGGCCCTCGTCCGCAGATACTACATCAGCGGATCCTCCCGTGGTTGAGCTTGCTGGTCTGGACTCAGTACCTGACGATCGTTTGTCCCTACCTCTCGTGTACCATGAGTACTTGGACGTGTTCAACAAGGTACAAGCAGAGGTCCTCCCTCCTCACCGTGCGTACGATTGCCCGGTCGACCTCATCCCTGGGACTGTTCTGCCAAAGTCTAAGTTTTATCCACTCTCCATCCCGGAGACCGAGGCCATGACTACTTATATTCAGGAAAATCTGGAAAAAGGATTCATCCGCAACTCCACCTCTCCTGCCGGGGCTGGCTTTTTCTTTGTGAAGTAGAAGGATGGATCACTGAGGCCATGCATCGACTTCCGCGGTCTCAATAAGATCACGGTGAAAAACAGGTATCCACTTCCGCTCATTTCGGAACTGTTCGATCGTCTCCAAGGGGCCTCTATCTTCTCAAAACTTGACTTAAGGGGTGCCTATAATCTCATTCGTATAAGGGAGGGAGACGAGTGGAAACAGCATTTAACACATGTTCTGGACACTATGAATATCTTGTTATGCCCTTTGGGCTGTGTAACGCCCCGGCCGTGTTTCAGGAATCTATGAACGACATCTTCCGTGACGTATTGGAAACTTTTGTCATTGTCATCTAGACGACATTCTTATTTTTTCTAAAAATCTGGAGGAACACATTCAACATACACTGGCGACACACTTTATTCGAGCTTGGCTAGTCCCACGAATTCGGGTATACCCGGGTGTATTGAGGTTTGTGACTGTTTTCTGCCCGAGTGCATTGAGGTATTTTCCAGGCAGGGATTGAAGCATTTTATTCCCGCTGGCTGCAATACTGCACAGTATATATATATATATACTGCATTACAATTCATGAATTTATGCCATCTGGTAGACACACGAAGCATTGCAACCTATTAAATCCTAATCATTATCATTTAACAGATCAGCCGCCCGTCAGCCAGGCATGAACCCAGGCTGGGAAGGCAAAAGCAACGGGGCTTGTCAGAGGTGAGGAGCGGCGCATTCCAGGTATCTGCCAGGTACATACTGGGTATTTGCTCGAATAAAGTGTGTCGGTGCAGTACCAAGCTGGTGCTCTCCAGGCTTCGTTCCAACCGTCTTTACGCCAAGATGGAACAATGTCTGTTTCACCAGGCTTCCACGGCCTTCCTAGGCTATATCATCTCCAGCCAAGGTTTTTCCATGGACCCAGAGAAGCTGAAGGTGGTTCTCGACTGGCCAATCCCTAATTCGCTCAAGGCTGTGCAACGTTTTCTTGGCTTTGCCAATTATTACAGGAAGTTTATCAAAAAAAATTCTTCCATTGCTCTTCCCATCGCTGCCTTGACCAAAAAGGGCGCCGACGTCTCATCTTGGTCACCTGAGGCCATTGCAGCCTTTGAGACTCTCAAGAAGGCGTTCGTGTCTGCCCCCATCCTTCGTCATCCGGATACTTCCCTCCCCTTTACTTTGGAGGTTGACGCCTCAGACGTAGGAGCTGGCGCAGTTCTTTACCAGAGGACTTCTCCCCAAGAGAAACTCCATCCTTGTGGGTTTTTTTCATGGAAATTCTCAGCAGCAGAAATAAATTATGATGTCGGTAATCATGAACTTTTGGCCATTAAGTTGGCTCTCCAGGAATGGAGACATCTTTTAGAGGGTTCCAAAGAACAAATCGCTATTCTCACCGACCACAAAAATTTGTTATATATTGAGGGGGATCGTCGCCTGGGCTCCCATTTCTATCGTCTCAGACCGTGGGTCTCAGTTCATCTCAAAATTCTGGCGGGCCTTCTCTCAAAGATTCGGTATCTCCCTCTTGTTCTCCTCTGGATACCATCCACAAACCAACGGTCAAACTGAAAGGATGAACCAAACTCTTGAACAGTATCTAAGATGCTTCATTTCTGACTCACAAGATAACTGCCATTAATTCTTGAGGAACGAGTCTACTCAGGAGTCTCCTTTCTTTATCAACTGTGGCTTTCACCCCAGTAGTCTTCCTCTCTCACCTTCTCCGTCTGGTGTTCCTGCAGCCAACTCTCATATCACCAACTTACAAGAATCCTGGAAAAAGATTCTCAAATCCTTACAGTCTGCGGTTGCCAAACAAAAAACCAAGGCTGATCGTCACCGCCAAAAGGGTCCTTCTTTTAAACCTGGTGATCTGGTGGTGGTCAACAGGAGTACGAAATACAGTCGCTCATCGACTCGCGTTTCTCCAAAAAGGGACTTCAGTTTTTAGTACACTGGAAGGACTACGGTCCTGAGGAACATTCCTGGGTACCTGCACACCACATCCACGCCCCAAGGTTGCTTTCTCAGTTTCACCAGAAAATCCCCCTTAAGCCATGGTTGGATCACTCGGAGATTGATCCTCAAGGGGGAGATACTGTGACGACTCAGGATATTCCTTCCTCTCCTTGTCCCTCTCTCCCATCTCCTGAAACCCTTTCTACTCCTTCCCACTCCTCTCCTTCATCTTCTACCTCTCTCCCCAGCACGTTCCCCGCAGGTCTCGCATTCCCACGTGCTCCATGAGTCCCTGCTTTGATCCTAGCCGCTCACTCTTCCCCACGGTAGCTGCTTTACCTTCCCCTGTGGTGCCATCCGTCCCGTTGCCGCGGCCCGGGTTCGATCCCCGGTCAGGGAAAGTTTTGTTTTGAAAACCGTAATGATTCTTTTTCTTTTCATGTCTTAAGTTGAACAGAATTTCCTTTTTTTTTACATTTGCATAAACAGAGCTCTTGCTAATTCAATTAATAAAACTGGAAGGATCATGGAAGTGACGTTAAGAATTGTATTAAGTGAGCATGTCAATTGAAATATTCCAAGAAGAGAATACGCTAGTCGGGGAAAGACAATCTTGGCACAAAACCGAGGCATATTTTTCAATCATTCAATCCATAGGTGGTTTTGGATGACAGTATTCTATGAGATATCCTGGGAAAATAATAGGAGACATAATGGAAATACAGTATCGTCCAATTTGTGACCATAATGGGAATATACTTAGTGCATCCTTCACAGGAAATAATACATGTGACATAACGGGAATGTAATAAGTATGTGGGTTTGGCTGGGATTATCCTACATCCAGCAGGGATATAATAACTGGGAAAACGCTATATTTGATACCGCCACGTTGTGGGATGAGCGAGTAAACATTGCATGTCATTTCCCAGAATCCCTTGCTGCAGTGGGAGCACTGTATGCTACTGTAGGTGATAATGGTTGATATATATATATATATACACATCAACCAGTACAATAATTTAAAAGGGGGGAATTAAAATGGCTGAAGTGGAAAATGACAAGTATTTACCGATCCAAAAAAACGACTCCTGAGCATGTATGTACTGCTTACATGGATGTACCCATTAGCATGTACAGTGTTGTTTGTTATTGCGGTTACCAATTTATTTCCATTTTAAATATTTAATTTCTCTGAAATGGTGCAAGCAAATTGCATGAAAAGTTGCAAAAGAATACATGAATGTTTTGTATCCAGAGTCAGGGGATGAGATGGGGTCATGTTCATATTTGAACTGTACATTACTAAAAGAAGGCTTTTTTTCTATACAGATACAGTATAGTGTTTCAAACACATGCTATACACACGCACACACGCACACACGCACACACACACACACACACACACACAGCACTATCTGCAATGTAAAGATGTGGGTGAACAGAGCAAAAAAGATGGTACTAGAAACGCTTATTACAGTAACACCAAAGGGATGTGCCTAATGCTAAAGTTTGAACAGCAGCAGCCGCAGTACCCCTGATATCTATGGATGGGACAGATACCCCCTGCAGACACAGACACCCGCGCGCGCACACACACGCACACGCACGCGTGCACACAGGGAGGGGTCTGTAGTGTGACAGAGCACGCTAGCTTCGCCACCAGGCACTCCTTCTTGAATTAAAATAAAACTATCTCCTTACCTCTTTCTGGATGCCCCCTCT
Organism: Ascaphus truei; assembly: GCF_040206685.1. Lineage (NCBI taxonomy): Eukaryota > Metazoa > Chordata > Amphibia > Anura > Ascaphidae > Ascaphus > Ascaphus truei. The sequence continues at coordinate 12,888 of NW_027457148.1, read as the reverse complement.
TTACCAACAAGAGAGACAGGACCAGCTCTCCTCAGCTTCCATTTTCCCCTTCCTTTCCTCTCTCCCTTGAAAACTTTCTGCACCTGAGACAGTTTGAGGGAGGGAGATAGAGCAAGAAACAGCACCCCAAATCCTGTCCCATTAGAAGCAGCACAGGCTTCTGTCCCTCTGCTCCTCTCCTCACCCTCCAGTCCATTTGCATGGGAGGGAGGAGCTGCTTGCTCCCTCTCTCCCTCTCCCCCTGTCCCTCTGTCCCTCACTCCCTCTCTCCCTCTCTCTCCCTCTCTCCCTTAGAAGCTTTACACCTGCCAGCCAGTCTACAGTATGTGATGATATCACAATGTGTCTCTTACATCACAGACAGGCTGACATCATCACACAGGCTGACTGGCCATCAAGAGACAGAAATGCAGATAGAGACACACTGACAAATACATACACTGTAGGCACAGGCGCCATGCGGCTTCTGCACCATAAAAGTCCATTTGAATCAAAAATAATGTAGTCTTTTAAGTGAGGCTCTATTGAAATCTTGGGGGTCTAAGTGTCAAGACAATCTTGACGTAAAACGGAGGCATCATTTTCAATCATTCAATAATGATGTGGTTTTGGATGACAGTATCCTACATCCTGTATGATATAATAATAATAAGAGACATCATGGAAAAATAATAGGAGACATAATGGAAATATCAGCCAGTTTGTCACCATAATTGGAATTTACATAATGCAAGAAGGTTTTATGTGTGTCGTCTTCTTCTCTTGAGTCTATGAGCTGAGGTGGGTGTCTCTTGGAGCTCTGGTGGAGGAAATATTCACCTGCCTTGGTGTCTCAGAGCTTTGAGGGGGTAAAAAGCCTAGCACTAGTTTAGTTATTGTAATGTATTTGCTACAATCAATAACACAAACAAGCTACAGTACAGTAAAGTCATCATTTAAATCAGAGATCTTATTTTTATTTCTAAGTAGAATATCTGACACAACTTCCCTTACTGACTAAACACAAAAAAAGTTGGAGAATGCGGGCATCGATCCCGCTACCTCTTACATGCTAAGCAAGCGCTCTACCATTTGAGCTAATTCCCCACTTTTGGAGGCTGGTGGCTGTCAGTGCCGGTTGCTTTACACTACTTTCTGCAGGACAAATGTGGCTGTGAACGTGCACTGTTTAATGCTACTTATCAGAAATAGCTCTGAGTCCAGGGGCTGTGGAAGATTGGGTGAGAATGATCGTAGAATCATCAGACCCCAGTAAATAAACCCATAGTCACCACACCACAGAACACTACACTACACTACACATCCTCCCTGATTGTCTAGTGGTTAGGATTCGGCGCTCTCACCGCCGCGGCCCGGGTTCGATCCCCCGTCAGGGAAAGCTTTGTTTTGAAAACCGTAATGATTCTTTTTCTTTTCATGTCTTAAGTTGAACAGAATTTCCTTTTTTTTTAATATTTGCATAAACAGAGCTCTTGCTAATTCAATTAATAAAACTGAAAGGATCATGGAAGTGACGTTAAGAATTGTATTAAGTGAGCATGTCAATTGAAATATTCCAAGAAGAGAATGCGCTAGTCGGGGAAAGACGATCTTGGCACAAAACCGAGGCATATTTTTCAATCATTCAATCCATAGGTGGTTTTGGATGACAGTATTCTATGAGATATCCTGGGAAAATAATAGGAGACATAATGGAAATACAGTATCGTCCAATTTGTGACCATAATGGGAATATACTTAGCGCTTCCTTCACAGGAAATAATACATGTGACATAACGGGAATGTAATAAGTATGTGGGTTTGGCTGGGATTATCCTACATCCTGCAGGAATATAATAACTGGGAAAACGCTATATTTGATACCGCCACGTTGTGGGATGAGCGAGTAAATATTGCATGTCATTTCCCAGAATCCCTTGCTGCAGTGGGAGCACTGTATGCTACTGTAGGTGATAATGGTTGAAATATATATATATATATATATATATATATTTTTTTTATATATATATATATATATATATATATATATATATATATATACACATCAACCAGTTCAATAATTTAAAAGGGGGGAATAAAAATGGCTGAAGTGGAAAATGACAAGTATTTACCGATCCAAAAAAACGACTCCTGAGCATGTATGTACTGCTTACATGGATGTACCCATTAGCATGTACAGTGTTGTTTGTTATTGCGGTTACCAATTTATTTCCATTTTAAATATTTAATTTCTCTGAAATGGTGCAAGCAAATTGCATGAAAAGTTGCAAAAGAATACATGAATGTTTTGTATCCAGAGTCAGGGGATGAGATTAGATGGGGTCATGTTCATATTGGAACTGTACATTACTAAAAGAAGGCTTTTTTTCTATGCAGATACAGTATAGTGTTTCAAACACATGCTATACACACGCACACACGCACACACACACACACACACAGCACTATCTGCAATGTAAAGATGTGGGTGAACAGAGCAAAAAAGATGGTACTAGAAACGCTTATTACAGTAACACCAAAGGGATGTGCCTAATGCTAAAGTTTGAACAGCAGCAGCCGCAGTACCCCTGATATCTATGGATGGGACAGATACCCCCTGCAGACACAGACACCCGCGCACGCGCACACACACGCACGCACACAGGGAGGGGTCTGTAGTGTGACAGAGCACGCTAGCTTCGCCACCAGGCACTCCTTCTTGAATTAAAATAAAACTATCTCCTTACCTCTTTCTGGATGCCCCCTCTTTACCAACAAGAGGGACAGGACCAGCTCTCCTCAGCTTCCATTTTTCCCTTCCTTTCCTCTCTCCCTTGAAAACTTTCTGCAACTGAGACAGTGGGAGGGGGGGAGATAGAGCATGAAACAGCACCCCAAATCCTGTCCCATTAGAAGCAACACAGGCTTCTGTCCCTCTGCTCCTCTCCTCACCCTCCAGTCCATTTGCATGGGAGGGAGGAGCTGCTTGCTCCCTCTCTCCCTCTCCCCCTCTCCCCCTGTCCCTCTGTCCCTCTGTCCCTCTCTCCCTCACTCCCTCACTCCCTCTCTCCCTCTCTCCCTCTCTCTTTTAGAAGCTTTACACCTGCCAGCCAGTCTACAGTATGTGATGATATCACAATGTGTCTCTTACATCACAGACAGGCTGACATCATCACACAGGCTGACTGGCCATCAAGAGACAGAAATGCAGATAGAGACAGACTGACAAATACATACACTGTAGGCACAGGCGCCATGCGGCTTCTGCACCATAAAAGTCCATTTGAATCAAAAATAATGTAGTCTTTTAAGTGAGGCTCTATTGATATCTTGGGGGTCTAAGTGTCAAGACAATCTTGACGTAAAACGGAGGCATCATTTTCAATCATTCAATAATGATGTGGTTTTGGATGACAGTATCCTACATCCTGTATGATATAATAATAATAAGAGACATCATGGAACAATAATAGGAGACATAATGGAAATATCATCCAGTTTGTCACCATAATTGGAATTTACATAATGCAAGAAGGTTTTATGTGTGTCGTCTTCTTCTCTTGCGTCTATGAGCTGAGGTGGGTGTCTCTTGGAGCTCTGGTGGAGGAAATATTCACCTGCCTTGGTGTCTCAGAGCTTTGAGGGGGTAAAAAGCCTAGCACTAGTTTAGTTATTGTAATGTATTTGCTACAATCAATAACACAAACAAGCTACAGTACAGTAAAGTCATCATTTAAATCAGAGATCTAATTTTTATTTCTAAGTAGAATATCTGACACAACTTCCCTTACTGACTAAACACAAAAAAAGTTGGAGAATGCGGGCATCGATCCCGCTACCTCTTACATGCTAAGCAAGCGCTCTACCATTTGAGCTAATCCCCCACTTTTGGAGGTGGGTGGCTGTCAGTGCCGGTTGCTTTACAGTACTTTCTGCAGGGCAAATGTGGCTGTGAACGTGCACTGTTTAATGCTAGTTATCAGAAATAGCTCTTAGTCCAGGGGCTGTGGAAGATTGGGTGAGAATGATCGTAGAATCATCAGACCCCAGTAAATAAACCCATAGTCACCACACCACAGAACACTACACTACACATCCTCCCTGATTGTCTAGTGGTTAGGATTCGGCGCTCTCACCGCCGCGGCCCGGGTTCGATCCCCGGTCAGGGAAAGCTTTGTTTTGAAAACCGTAATGATTCTTTTTCTTTTCATGTCTTAAGTTGAACAGAATTTCCTTTTTTTTTTACATTTGCATAAACAGAGCTCTTGCTAATTCAATTAATAAAACTGAAAGGATCATGGAAGTGACGTTAAGAATTGTATTAAGTGAGCATGTCAATAGATATATTCCAAGAAGAGAATGCGCTAGTCGGGGAAAGACGATCTTGGCACAAAACCGAGGCATATTTTTCAATCATTCAATCCATAGGTGGTTTTGGATAACGGTATTCTATGAGATATCATGGGAAAATAATAGGAGACATAATGGAAATACAGTATCGTCCAATTTGTGACCATAATGGGAATATACTTAGCGCTTCCTTCACAGGAAATAATACATGTGACATAACGGGAATGTAATAAGTATGTGGGTTTGGCTGGGATTATCCTACATCCAGCAGGGATATAATAACTGGGAAAACGCTATATTTGATACCGCCACGTTGTGGGATGAGCGAGTAAACATTGCATGTCATTTCCCAGAATCCCTTGCTGCAGTGGGAGCACTGTATGCTACTGTAGGTGATAATGGTTGAAATATATATATATATATTTTTTTATATATATATATATATATATATATATATACACATCAACCAGTTCAATAATTTAAAAGAGGGAATTAAAATGGCTGAAGTGGAAAATGACAAGTATTTACCGATCCAAAAAAACGACTCCTGAGCATGTATGTACTGCTTACATGGATGTACCCATTAGCATGTACAGTGTTGTTTGTTATTGCGGTTACCAATTTATTTCCATTTTAAATATTTAATTTCTCTGAAATGGTGCAAGCAAATTGCATGAAAAGTTGCAAAAGAATACATGAATGTTTTGTATCCAGAGTCAGGGGATGAGATGAGATGGGGTCATGTTCATATTGGAACTGTACATTACTAAAAGAAGGCTTTTTTTCTATGCAGATACAGTATAGTGTTTCAAACACATGCTATACACACGCACACACGCACACACACACACACACACAGCACTATCTGCAATGCAAAGATGTGGGTGAACAGAGCAAAAAAGATGGTACTAGAAACGCTGATTACAGTAACACCAAAGGGATGTGCCTAATGCTAAAGTTTGAACAGCAGCAGCCGCAGTACCCCTGATATCTATGGATGGGACAGATACCCCCTGTAGACACAGACACCCGCGCACGCGCACACACACGCACGCACACACACAGGGAGGGGTCTGTAGTGTGACAGAGCACGCTAGCTTCGCCACCAGGCACTCCTTCTTGAATTAAAATAAAACTATCTCCTTACCTCTTTCTGGATGCCCCCTCTTTACCAACAAGAGGGACAGGACCAGCTCTCCTCAGCTTCCATTTCCCCCTTCCTTTCCTCTCTCCCTTGAAAACTTTCTGCAACTGAGACAGTGGGAGGGGGGGAGATAGAGCATGAAACAGCACCCCAAATCCTGTCCCATTAGAAGCAGCACAGGCTTCTGTCCCTCTGCTCCTCTTCTCTCCCTCCAGGTGATTTGCATGGGAGGGAGGAGCTGCTTGCTCCCTCTCTCCCTCCCTCCCTCCCTCCCTCCCTCTCCCCCTGTCCCTCTCTCCCTCACTCCCTCTCTCCCTCTCTCCCTCTCTCTTTTAGAAGCTTTACACCTGCCAGCCAGTCTACAGTATGTGATGATATCACAATGTGTCTCTTACATCACAGACAGGCTGACATCATCACACAGGCTGACTGGCCATCAAGAGACAGAAATGCAGATAGAGACACACTGACAAATACATACACTGTAGGCACAGGCGCCATGCGACTTCTGCACCATAAAAGTCCATTTGAATCAAAAATAATGTAGTCTTTTAAGTGAGGCTCTATTGAAATTTGGGGGTCTAAGTGTCAAGACAATCTTGACGTAAAACGGAGGCATCATTTTCAATCATTCAATAATGATGTGGTTTTGGATGACAGTATCCTACATCCTGTATGATATAATAATAATAAGAGACATCATGGAACAATAATAGGAGACATAATGGAAATATCATCCAGTTTGTCACCATAATTGGAATTTACATAATGCAAGAAGGTTTTATGTGTGTCGTCTTCTTCTCTTGCGTCTATGAGCTGAGGTGGGTGTCTCTTGGAGCTCTGGTGGAGGAAATATTCACCTGCCTTGGTGTCTCAGAGCTTTGAGGGGGTAAAAAGCCTAGCACTAGTTTAGTTATTGTAATGTATTTGCTACAATCAATAACACAAACAAGCTTCAGTACAGTAAAGTCATCATTTAAATCAGAGATCTAATTTTTATTTCTAAGTAGAATATCTGACACAACTTCCCTTACTGACTAAACACAAAAAAAGTTGGAGAATGCGGGCATCGATCCCGCTACCTCTTACATGCTAAGCAAGCGCTCTACCATTTGAGCTAATCCCCCACTTATGGAGGCTGGAGGCTGGTGGCTGTCAGTGCCGGTTGCTTTACAGTACTTTCTGCAGGGCAAATGTGGCTGTGAACGTGCACTGTTTAATGCTACTTATCAGAAATAGCTCTGAGTCCAGGGGCTGTGGAAGATTGGGTGAGAATGATCGTAGAATCATCAGACCCCAGTAAATAAACCCATAGTCACCACACCACAGAGCACTACACTACACATCCTCCCTGATTGTCTAGTGGTTAGGATTCGGCGCTCTCACCGCCGCGGCCCGGGTTCGATCCCCGGTCAGGGAAAGCTTTGTTTTGAAAACCGTAATGATTCTTTTTCTTTTCATGTCTTAAGTTGAACAGAATTTCCTTTTTTTTTTACATTTGCATAAACAGAGCTCTTGCTAATTCAATTAATAAAACTGAAAGGATCATGGAAGTGACGTTAAGAATTGTATTAAGTGAGCATGTCAATTGAAATATTCCAAGAAGAGAATACGCTAGTCGGGGAAAGACAATCTTGGCACAAAACCGAGGCATATTTTTCAATCATTCAATCCATAGGTGGTTTTGGATGACAGTATTCTATGAGATATCCTGGGAAAATAATAGGAGACATAATGGAAATACAGTATCGTCCAATTTGTGACCATAATGGGAATATACTTAGCGCTTCCTTCACAGGAAATAATACATGTGACATAACGGGAATATAATAAGTATGTGGGTTTGGCTGGGATTATCCTACATCCTGCAGGAATATAATAACTGGGAAAACGCTATATTTGATACCGCCACGTTGTGGGATGAGCGAGTAAATATTGCATGTCATTTCCCAGAATCCCTTGCTGCAGTGGGAGCACTGTATGCTACTGTAGGTGATAATGGTTGAAATATATATATATATATATATATATATATATTTTTATATATATATACATATATATATATATATACACATCAATCAGTTCAATAATTTAAAAGGGGGGAATTAAAATGGCTGAAGTGGAAAATGACAAGTATTTACCGATCCAAAAAAACGACTCCTGAGCATGTATGTACTGCTTACATGGATGTACCCATTAGCATGTACAGTGTTGTTTGTTATTGCGGTTACCAATTTATTTCCATTTTAAATATTTAATTTCTCTGAAATGGTGCAAGCAAATTGCATGAAAAGTTGCAAAAGAATACATGAATGTTTTGTATCCAGAGTCAGGGGATGAGATGAGATGGGGTCATGTTCATATTGGAACTGTACATTACTAAAAGAAGGCTTTTTTTCTATGCAGATACAGTATAGTGTTTCAAACACATGCTATACACACGCACACACGCACACACACACACACACACACACACAGCACTATCTGCAATGCAAAGATGTGGGTGAACAGAGCAAAAAAGATGGTACTAGAAACGCTTATTACAGTAACACCAAAGGGATGTGCCTAATGCTAAAGTTTGAACAGCAGCAGCCGCAGTACCCCTGATATCTATGGATGGGACAGATACCCCCTGTAGACACAGACACCCGCGCACGCGCACACACACGCACGCACACACACAGGGAGGGGTCTGTAGTGTGACAGAGCACGCTAGCTTCGCCACCAGGCACTCCTTCTTGAATTAAAATAAAACTATCTCCTTACCTCTTTCTGGATGCCCCCTCTTTACCAACAAGAGGGACAGGACCAGCTCTCCTCAGCTTCCATTTTCCCCTTCCTTTCCTCTCTCCCTTGAAAACTTTCTGCAACTGAGACAGTGGGAGGGGGGGAGATAGAGCATGAAACAGCACCCCAAATCCTGTCCCATTAGAAGCAGCACAGGCTTCTGTCCCTCTGCTCCTCTCCTCACCCTCCAGTCCATTTGCATGGGAGGGAGGAGCTGCTTGCTCCCTCTCTCCCTCTCCCCCTCTCCCTCTGTCCCTCTCTCCCTCACTCCCTCTCTCCCTCACTCCCTCTCTCCCTCACTCCCTCTCTCCCTCTCTCTTTTAGAAGCTTTACACCTGCCAGCCAGTCTACAGTATGTGATGATATCACAATGTGTCTCTTACATCACAGACAGGCTGACATCATCACACAGGCTGACTGGCCATCAAGAGACAGAAATGCAGATAGAGACACACTGACAAATACATACACTGTAGGCACAGGCGCCATGCGGCTTCTGCACCATAAAAGTCCATTTGAATCAAAAATAATGTAGTCTTTTAAGTGAGGCTCTATTGATATCTTGGGGGTCTAAGTGTCAAGACAATCTTGACGTAAAACGGAGGCATCATTTTCAATCATTCAATAATGATGTGGTTTTGGATGACAGTATCCTACATCCTGTATGATATAATAATAATAAGAGACATCATGGAACAATAATAGGAGACATAATGGAAATATCATCCAGTTTGTCACCATAATTGGAATTTACATAATGCAAGAAGGTTTTATGTGTGTCGTCTTCTTCTCTTGCGTTTATGAGCTGAGGTGGGTGTCTCTTGGAGCTCTGGTGGAGGAAATATTCACCTGCCTTGGTGTCTCAGAGCTTTGAGGGGGTAAAAAGCCTAGCACTAGTTTAGTTATTGTAATGTATTTGCTACAATCAATAACACAAACAAGCTACAGTACAGTAAAGTCATCATTTAAATCAGAGATCTAATTTTTATTTCTAAGTAGAATATCTGACACAACTTCCCTTACTGACTAAACACAAAAAAAGTTGGAGAATGCGGGCATCGATCCCGCTACCTCTTACATGCTAAGCAAGCGCTCTACCATTTGAGCTAATCCCCCACTTATGGAGGCTGGTGGCTGTCAGTGCCGGTTGCTTTACAGTACTTTCTGCAGGGCAAATGTGGCTGTGAACGTGCACTGTTTAATGCTACTTATCAGAAATAGCTCTGAGTCCAGGGGCTGTGGAAGATTGGGTGAGAATGATCGTAGAATCATCAGACCCCAGTAAATAAACCCATAGTCACCACACCACAGGACACCACAGAACACTACACTACACATCCTCCCTGATTGTCTAGTGGTTAGGATTCGGCGCTCTCACCGCCGCGGCCCGGGTTTGATCCCCGGTCAGGGAAAGCTTTGTTTTGAAAACCGTAATGATTCTTTTTCTTTTCATGTCTTAAGTTGAACAGAATTTCCTTTTTTTTTTACATTTGCATAAACAGAGCTCTTGCTAATTCAATTAATAAAACTGAAAGGATCATGGAAGTGACGTTAAGAATTGTATTAAGTGAGCATGTCAATTGAAATATTCCAAGAAGAGAATACGCTAGTCGGGGAAAGACGATCTTGGCACAAAACCGAGGCATATTTTTCAATCATTCAATCCATAGGTGGTTTTGGATGACGGTATTCTATGAGATATCATGGGAAAATAATAGGAGACATAATGGAAATACAGTATCGTCCAATTTGTGACCATAATGGGAATATACTTAGCGCTTCCTTCACAGGAAATAATACATGTGACATAACGGGAATGTAATAAGTATGTGGGTTTGGCTGGGATTATCCTACATCCTGCAGGAATATAATAACTGGGAAAACGCTATATTTGATACCGCCACGTTGTGGGATGAGCGAGTAAACATTGCATGTCATTTCCCAGAATCCCTTGCTGCAGTGGGAGCACTGTATGCTACTGTAGGTGATAATGGTTGAAATATATATATATATATATTTTTATATATATATATATATATATATATATATATACACATCAACCAGTTCAATAATTTAAAAGGGGGGAATTAAAATGGCTGAAGTGGAAAATGACAAGTATTTACCGATCCAAAAAAACGACTCCTGAGCATGTATGTACTGCTTACATGGATGTACCCATTAGCATGTACAGTGTTGTTTGTTATTGCGGTTACCAAATTATTTCCATTTTAAATATTTAATTTCTCTGAAATGGTGCAAGCAAATTGCATGAAAAGTTGCAAAAGAATACATGAATGTTTTGTATCCAGAGTCAGGGGATGAGATGGGGTCATGTTCATATTGGAACTGTACATTACTAAAAGAAGGCTTTTTTTCTATGCAGATACAGTATAGTGTTTCAAACACATGCTATACACACGCACACACGCACACACACACACACACACAGCACTATCTGCAATGTAAAGATGTGGGTGAACAGAGCAAAAAAGATGGTACTAGAAACGCTTATTACAGTAACACCAAAGGGATGTGCCTAATGCTAAAGTTTGAACAGCAGCAGCCGCAGTACCCCTGATATCTATGGATGGGACAGATACCCCCTGCAGACACAGACACCCGCGCACGCGCACACACACGCACGCACACAGGGAGGGGTCTGTAGTGTGACAGAGCACGATAGCTTCGCCACCAGGCACTCCTTCTTGAATTAAAATAAAACTATCTCCTTACCTCTTTCTGGATGCCCCCTCTTTACCAACAAGAGGGACAGGACCAGCTCTCCTCAGCTTCCATTTTCCCCTTCCTTTCCTCTCTCCCTTGAAAACTTTCTGCACCTGAGACAGTGGGAGGGAGGGAGATAGAGCAAGAAACAGCACCCCAAATCCTGTCCCATTAGAAGCAGCACAGGCTTCTGTCCCTCTGCTCCTCTCCTCTCACTCCAGTCATTTGCATGGGAGGGAGGAGCTGCTTGCTCCCTCTCTCCCTCCCTCTCCCCCTGTCCCTCTCTCCCTCACTCCCTCTCTCCCCTCTCTCCCTCTCTCCCTCTCTCTTTTAGAAGCTTTACACCTGCCAGCCAGTCTACAGTATGTGATGATAATCACAATGTGTCTCTTACAATCACAGACAGGCTGACATCATCACACAGGCTTGACTGGCCATCAAGAGACAGAAATGCAGATAGAGACACACTGACAAACACATACACTGTAGGCACAGGCTCCATGCGACTTCTGCACCATAAAAGTCCATTTGAATCAAAAATAATGTAGTCTTTTAAGTGAGGCTCTATTGAAATCTTGGGGTCTAAGTGTCAAGACAATCTTGACGTAAAACGGAGGCATCATTTTCAATCATTCAATAATGATGTGGTTTTGGATGACAGTATCCCTACATCCTGTATGATATAATAATAATAAGAGACATCATGGAACAATAATAGGAGACATAATGGAAATATCATCCAGTTTGTCACCATAATTGGAATATACATAATGCAAGAAGGTTTTATGTGTGTCGTCTTCTTCTCTTGCGTCTATGAGCTGAGGTGGGTGTCTCTTGGAGCTCTGGTGGAGGAAATATTCACCTGCCTTGGTGTCTCAGAGCTTTGAGGGGGTAAAAAGCCTAGCACTAGTTTAGTTATTGTAATGTATTTGCTACAATCAATAACACAAACAAGCTACAGTACAGTAATGTCATCATTTAAATCAGAGATCTAATTTTTATTTCTAAGTAGAATATCTGACACAACTTCCCTTACTGACTATACACAAAAAAAAGTTGGAGAATGCGGGCATCGATCCCGCTACCTCTTACATGCTAAGCAAGCGCTCTACCATTTGAGCTAATCCCCCACTTATGGAAGCTGGTGGCTGTCAGTGCCGGTTGCTTTACAGTACTTTCTGCAGGGCAAATGTGGCTGTGAACGTGCACTGTTTAATGCTACTTATCAGAAATAGCTCTGAGTCCAGGGGCTGTGGAAGATTGGGTGATAATGATCGTAGAATCATCAGACCCCAGTAAATAACCCATAGTCACCACACCACAGAGCACTACACTACACATCCTCCCTGATTGTCTAGTGGTTAGGATTCGGCGCTCTCACCGCCGCGGCCCGGGTTCGATCCCCAGTCAGGGAAAGCTTTGTTTGAAAACCGTAATGATTCTTTTTCTTTTCATGTCTTAAGTTGAACAGAATTTCCTTTTTTTTTACATTTGCATAAACAGAGCTCTTGCTAATTCAATTAATAAAACTGAAAGGATCATGGAAGTGACGTTAAGAATTGTATTAAGTGAGCATGTCAATTGAAATATTCAAGGAAGAGAATACGCTAGTCGGGGAAAGACAATCTTGGCACAAAACCGAGGCATATTTTTCAATCATTCACTTGGCACAAAACCAAGGCATATTTTTCAATCATTCAATCCATAGGTGGTTTGGATGACAGTATTCTATGAGATATCCTGGGAAAATAATCAGGAGACATAATGGAAATACATTATCGTCCAATTTGTGACCATAATGGGAATATACTTAGTGCTTCCTTCACAGGAAATAATACATGTGACATAACGGGAATGTAATAAGTATGTGGGTTTGGCTGGGATTATCCTACATCCAGCAGGGA